>NC_063359.1:934679-950525 GCF_021869965.1 Rhincodon typus
AGCACTACAGGGGGCAGGTCCGTCACTGTGTAACCCCTGGGGTACAGTACCATTGGGGATAGCAAGGTGTAAAGCTGGATGAACACAGCAGGCCAAACAGCATCACAGCAGCAGGAAGGCTGACGTTTCGGGCCTAGACCCTTCATCAGAAATGATGTCACTGTGTAACTCGGTACAGTACCATGGGGACAGCTCTGTCACTGTGTAACTCTGGGGTACAGTACCAGTGGAGACAGGTCTGTCACTGTGTAACTCTGGGGTACAATACTACAGGGTACTACTGTACCCCAGAGTTACCCACTGCGAAGCCTCTCCTAAAGATGCCTACCCTGAAGAAGTTACCCTCCTCCCTCCAGACAAACCTCAGGGGATCTCTCTCCCACTGCAACTCTCTCGTAATCATTTCTGATGAAGGGTCTAGGCCCGAAATGTCAGCCTTCCTGCTCCTGTGATGCTGCTTGGCCTGCTGCGTTCATCCAGCTCTACACCTTGTTATCTCAGATTTTCCAGCATCTGCAGTTCCTACTACCATTGGGGATAGGTCTGTCACTGTGTAACTCTGGGGTACAGTACTACAGGGGACAGGTCTGTCACTGTGTAACTCTGGGGTACAGTACTACAGGGGACAGGTCTGTCATAGAGTCATAAATTAATACAGCATGGAAACAGGTCCTTTGGCCCAAACTGATCCATGCTGACCATGGTGCCCACTCGGCTAGTTCCAATTGCCCACGTTTGGTCCATACCCCTCTATGGTCCTTCCCATCCATGTACCTATCCAAATGTTTTTTAAATGTTGCTATTGTACCTGCCTCAACCACTGTTTTTGGCAACCCATTCCATATACGCACCACTTTCTATGTTTCCCCTCAGGTCCTTCTTAAATCTTTGCCCTCTCACCTTAAACCTATGCCCTCCAGGTTTCAATTCCCCATCCCTGTGAAAAAGACTATATGCAATCATCCTATCCATGCCCCTCATGATTTTGTACACCTCACTAAGGTCACCTGTCATTCTCATATGTTCCAAGGAATAAAGTCCTATCCTGGCCAACCTCTCCCAATAACTCAGGCCTACTTCCTGGCAACATGCTCGTAAATCTTCTTTGCACACTTTCCGTTTAAGTATGTCTTTCCTATAACAGACCAAAACTGTACACAATACTCCAAGTGCGGCCTCACCGACGACTTATACAACTGTAACATAACATTCCAACTCCTATACTCAATGCCTCAATCGATTAAGGCCAGCATGCTAAATGCCTTCTTCACCACCCAGTCTGCCTGTGACGCTGCTTTCAATGAACTATGTACTTGTACTCCTGTGTCCCTCTGTTCCACAACACTCCCCAGGACCTTACCATTTACTGTATAAGCCCTACCTTAGTTTGACTTTCCGAAGTGCAACACCTCATATTAATCTATATTGAATTGCATTTGGCAGTCATCAGCCCACTTCCCCATCTGATCAAGATCCCTCTGTAATTTTTGATAAGCGTCTTCGCTATCAGTATTACCTCCTAATTTTGTATCATCCGCAAACTTACTTATCATGACTTGTACATTCACATCCAGATCATTTATGTAAATAACAAAGGTCCCAGGACTGACCCCTGCGGCACACCACCAGTCACATGCCCCCAGTCTGAGAAACAACCTCCAACCATCACCATCTGCTTCCTACTATCAAGCCAATTTTGAATACAATTAGCTAGCTCTCCCTGGATCCCATGTAACCTAACTTACATGACTAGCCTGCCGTGCAGAGCCTTATCAAAGGCTTTACTAAATTCCAGATAGACAACATCCACTGCCCTACCCTCATCCATCCTCTTATTTACCTCTTCAAAAAACTCTAAAAGATTTGTCAGGCATGCCTTCTTGCACACAAATCCATGCTGAATATCCCTAAGCAGATCTTGACTATCCAAATGTTGGTTGATCCTGTCCCTCAGTATCCTCTCCAATAACGTCCTTCAGGGAAGGAAATCTGCCACACTTACCTGGTTCTGGCCTACATGTGACTCCAGACCAACAGCAATGTGTTTGACTCTCAGTTGCCCTCTGAAATGGCCTAGCAAGCCGCTCAGATGTACCAATTACTATTAAGTCTCAAAGAAATGAAACCCACAGATCACCTGGCATCAACCTAGGCACCAGAAAGGACAATGGCAGAAACAGCCCTGTCAACCCTGCAAAGTCCTCCTCACTAACATCTGGGGGTTAGTGCCAAAATTGGGAGAGCTATCTCACAGACTCGTTAAGCTACAGCCTGATGTAGTCATACTCACAGAATCATACCTTACAGACAATGTACCAGACACCACTACCACCATCCCTAGATATGTCCTGTCCCACCGGCAGGACAGACCCAGCAGAGGTGGTGGCACAGTGGTATACAGTCGGGAGGATGTAGCTCCAGGAATTCTCAACATTGACTCAGGACCCCATGAAGTCTTGTGGCTTCAGGTTAAACATGGGCAAGGAAACCACCTGCTGATTACCACATACTGTCCTCCCTGAGCTGATGAATCAGTACTCCTCCATTTTGAACAACACTTAGAGGAAGCACTGAGGACGACAAGGGCACAAAATGTACTCTGCACGGGGGATTTCAATGTCCACCACCAAGAGTGGCTCAGCAGCAATACTACAGACTGAGCTGGTCGGGTCCTAAAGGACATAGCTGCTAGACTGGGTCTGCGGCAGGTGGTGAGGAAACCAACAAGAGGGAGAAACATACTTGACCTCATCCTTACCAATCTGCCAGCTGCAGATACATCTGTCCATAACAGTATCGGTAAGAGTGACCATTGCACAGTCCTGTGGAGACACAGTCCTGTGGAGACAAAGTCCCGCCTTCACATTGAGAACAACTGCCATCGTGTTGTGTGGCATTATCTAATGCTAAATGGGACAGACTTCGCACAGATCTAGCAACTCAATGCTGGGCATCCATGAGGCGCTGTGGGCCATCAACAGCAGCAGAATTGTACTCCAGCACAATCTGTAACCTCATGGCCCGGCATATCCCCCACTCAACCATTACTGTCAAGCCAGGGGATCGACCCTGGTTCAATGGAGAGTGCAGGAGGGCATGCCAGGAGCAGCACCAGGCATACCTGAAGATGAAGTATCTGCCTGGTGAAGCCACCAAACAGGACCATTTGCACACCAAACAGCGAAAGCAGCAAGTGATAGACAGAGCTAAGCAATCCCACAACGATCGGATCAGCTCTAAGCTCTGCAGTCCTACCATATCCAGTCGTGAATGGTGATGGACAATTAAACAACTCACTGGAGGAGGAGGCTCCACAAATATCCCCATCCTTAATGATGGAAGAGCCCAGCACATCAGTGCAATGGATAAAGCTGAAGCATTCACAGCAATCTTCAGCCAGAAGTGCTGAGTGGATGATCCATCTCAACCTCCTCCAGTGGTCCCCAGCATTACAGATACCAGTCTTCAGCCAATTCGATTCAGTCCACGTGATAGAACATAGAACAGTACAGCACAGTACAGGCCCTTCGGTCCATGATGTTGTGCCAAACCTTTACCCTAATCCTAAGGTCTATCTAACCTCCACCTCTACCTTATACTATCGTCCATATGCCTATTTAATAGCCGTTTAAATGCCCCTAATGAGGCCGACTCCACTGCCCTCTCCGGCAATGTATTCCACGCCCCGACCATTCTCTGAGTAATGAACCTACCTCTAACGTCTCCCCTATGTCTACCTCCACTCACTTTAAAACTATGCCCCCTCATAATAGCTACCTCCACCCTAGGAAAAAGTCTCTGGCTGTCCACTCTATCTATACCTCTGATCATTTTGTATACCTCTATCAAGTCACCTCTCATCCTTCGTCGTTCTCAACAGAAAAGCCCTAGCTCTCTCAACCTTTCCTCGTAAGACCTTCCCTCCATTCCAGGCAACATCCTGGTAAATCTCTGCACCTTTTCCAACGCTTCCGCATCTTTCCTGTAATGAGGCGATCAGAACTGGACACAATACTCCAGATGTGGCCGAACCAGGCTTTTGTATAGCTGGAGCATAACTTCACGGCTCTTGAACTCAATCCCTCTAATAATGAAAGCTAACACACCATACGCCTTCTTAACAACTCTATCCACCTGGGTGGCAGCTTTCAGGGAACTGTGGACATGAACCCCAATATCCCTCTGCTCCTCCACACTGCCAAGAATCTTTCCGTTAACCCTGTATTCTGCTTTCAAGTTTGTCCTTCCAAAATGAATCACCTCACACTTTTCAGGTTTAAACTCCATCTGCCACTTCTCAGCCCAGCTCTGCATCCTATCAATGTCTCTTTGTATTGTCCTCCGATGTCCCCTCCGCATTGTCCACAACTCGACCCACCTTCGTATCGTCCGCGAACTTACTAATTCACCCTTCCACTCCTTCATCCAAATCATTTACAAAAATCACAAATAGAAGAGGACCCAGAACACTTGTAACTGAGCACCATGTTGAATATTTTCCGTCCAGTACCACCCTTTGTCTTCTAAGGGTCAGCCAATTTTGAATCCAACCTGCCGCATTTTCCGAGCCTACCATGGGGAACCTTATCAAACGCCTTACTTAAATCCATATATACCACATCCACTGCTCTACTTTCATCCATGAAACAGTTGGATCTGTTTAACATGATATCAAGAAACAGTTGGAAACACTGGATACTGCAAAAGCTTACGGGCCCTGACAACATTCCGGCAACAGTGCTGAAGACTTGTGCTACAGAACTTGCCACTCCCCTAGCCAAGCTGTTCCAGCACAGTTTCAACACTGGCATTTACCTGTTAGAGAATTGAGAATAAGTGGACTGCAGCTGTCAGACTTCCAGGTAAAGAGAACTTTTTATTTGTGATATCACGGAGAGTCAACGCTAACAAAGGTTAGATGCCAAAGACTCTGCAGCAATGCAATGTTACAGGGTATTTATGGAGAGAGACAAACAAGTCAACATGATAGGTAAGCGATCTCACAGTCCAAAGCTTAACGTTCTCCAGAAATCTCCTCCACCTTTCTGAGCTTCAGGCTTTATACTTCTGTTAATGTTTAGCTAACATGCACTTATTTTATTGACTAGGGCAAAAATGTGATTAGGTTTTACTAAGATAGCAGTTACTAAGAATGAGGGGTGTTTGAACACTTTGGGTTGACGCTTCCTTTTAATGTTCTGTCTGTCACGTAGTCTTTTTGCCTTTTTGACACTGACTTTTCTCGAACCCCGTACAACATGCTAATTTCTTCCACAATTCCCTCCCTTTTGATCCTACATCCTTTAATCTTCGTCTGCAAATGGGCGATCGTATCCAGTGGGATAGGGGCACATGCTTAAAGAGGCCTCCTCATCATACTCTGGTGAATAATGCATAATCTTGGGAAAGAAAGGGACCGGAGTGGTTGTGGGTGAGGGATAAATGAACAAATTAAGCACAATGCTATCACACAAATAATAACAATAATAAGTATGATGCCATAGTGAACTAATGTCCCTCATCAAGTCCCAAATAGCCACCATCCTGTCCCAGGATTGTAGTTATGGAATTCTTCGCCTATATTCTGTGCAATTTTCTTTACCTTTTTAACACCTTCCTGGATATGATCAGCTAAATGGGTAATATTTTCTGCTTTGTCAGGAATATAAGTACAACATTCTCATCCTTTTACCGCACAGGTGCCACCTTTCTCTGCTAAAAAGAAGTCTAATGTGAATCGATTTTGTAATGCAACTGTCCTGACAGTGACCAGCTCAGAAGACAAATGAGATATGGCTTTAGTGGTACTGTCTAAGCCATCGGCCAGGAGCTTGGTAGCATTGGCAATTTGTTCAAGACCTAAGGCCATAGTAATCAATTCACGAGTAGCTTTACCAGTCCCATATATAGGGAAGGTGATCATCCAAAATCGTTCAGTTTCAGTCATATCTCGTTTTTGTTTCCCACATCCTTGGGGTAAGGGTATAGTGGACGAATGGCGAATGTGAGGAACTATATAGGCCATATAACATGATCCTGTCCAAGTTGGGGGCAACCAGGCGTATGCACGATGGCCACAAACAAAATAGGTACCATTATAGGGCACAAGTTGAGTTACAAACGTGTAAGACCGTACCTGGGCCCATGACTGATTGTTGCTGAGATTGGTAAATCTCAAAAGACTACGTCCACGGCCCAAGAAGGTTACGCGTGAGTCAATTTGAGTTCAAGTGTAGTTACTACTGAAAACAGGGGTAACGTTTTAGTATTGCTGGCATGATCACTCTCCCATAAATGTGCCTTTCCTCTGTGTCTCATTCCGTGTAAAGCAAAGAGAAATATATTGGTCTGCTTTATGGCCAAGGGTGAAATAAGGGGGGGGGTGCCCTATCTGGGTCTGTATTTACCACGTAGCATCTGTCATTGGTAGTTGATCCTTCTCTCTCTCTCCTGATTCTGAGCTATTTTGTCTCAATACCCATTCGGGTACTTCAGGGGCATTAAAAGGAATAGATTGTAATGAAATTCCCTTTGTCGAGTCTGTTGGCACATGAGTGCAGACCCAACAGGAGGACATATTTAAATGTATAGCATATTCATAGCTTAATGACAAAAAGAAGTTATGCAAAGTCCATTCCTTATGCTAGTCCTGGGGCTGCTAAGACCCAAGAGTCCCAGTAAAATCAGGATCAGCTTCATGATATCGAATCAGAGAGGGAACCTTGATCAAATTTGCACCTAGTCCCGTGGATCCAGTCTGGTTTTCCTTGTACTTTGATCGCTGTTCGGGTAGTCAGTAGAACTTGATATGGGCCCTTCCACCTGGGAGAAAGAGAATCCTTTGCAAGTGATTTAACGTATACGAAGTCACCGGGTTTAAAGGGACGCATATTCCCTTGGGGTTTCGGCAGGGCTGCTATTACTTTCTCACGATTTATTCTAGCAGCATCAGTTAGCGCTTGTGCATACTGCAGAGTTTTTTCATCCACCCAAGCGAGAGCAATGTCTGGACCAGTCACAGGAGGTTTTGTACCTGTTGTCATGGGTCGACCCATTAATACCTCAAAAGGGGTTAATCCCGTTGTCCTATTTAACTGATTTCTTAAGGTGTAAAGGATAATGGGGAGGGCCTCAGGCCATTTTAGTCCAGTATCTGCACACACTTTGGCTAAATTACTTTTCAGGGTGTCATTAGTTCGCTCAATGAGGCTTGACGATTGGTGCTGATATGGTATATGCATTTTCCACTCACATCCCATAACTTTTGTTAATGCTAATGTTAATGCTCATAGGTATTCTGAAACGTGGAATAATGTTCTTCATTAAGCATTTTACTACTGGTGTTGCATCATCTTTTCGAGTAGCAAAAGCCTCTACCCATTTCGAGAACATATTTACTATCACCTAAGATATATTTAAATCCTCCCGATGCAGGCATATGTAAACTGGCGAATGGGCAACCGGCACCGGCAAGTGGTCGAATTTTGCAGGGGTCTTTCCTTTATTGTGCTCTTGGCAAACTCCACAGGTGTCTGTAATATGTTTTGCAGCGGCCGTAATGCCTAGCGCAAACCACTGTTGTGTAATCATATGTACAATCCCTCCTTTTCCTACATGACCCTGCCCGTGCGCATGGCGGGTCAGGGCATGCAGGAGGCCCGAGGGCACACAATGCAGCCGTCAGGATGGGACCACAATCCCTCATCGTTAGGTGTGCAGCCTTGGCGAGGCCACGGGGAGAATTCGGCATCAGGCGCCCCACATTGGGCCTCTGGCAGTGGCATAATCAATAACAGTAGGAGAGTCCTGACATACACAGATGGTGACCACCATGGAGGATGACACAGCCGTGTGTTTTGCTGTCGTGTCCGCAGCTGAATTCCCTGAGGAGACAGGGTCCTGGCCATTCGTATGGGTGTCACATTTGAGAATGGCCAGTCGAGAGGGGAGGAGGACAGCCTGTAAGAGATTAGAAATCAAAATGACATGTTGGATAGGCTTCCCGGAGGAGGTGATAAACTCCCAATATTTCCAGAGGGTGCCAATATCGTGTACCACTCCAAAGGCATAGCGGGAATCTGGGTATGTGTTAGCCAATTTTCCTGTGGCAAGATTGCAGGCGCGGGTGAGCGCAAAGAGTTTGGCTGCCTGTGTAGATGTTCCAGGGGGCAAAGCAAAGGACTCGAGAGTCTCGAAAGGGGTGACAATAGCGTAACTGGCAATAGTGGTGGTCTCATAGGGACAGATGGAGAAGCCATCACTGAACAATATGAGGTAGAGATTGTCAAAAAGGGTAGAATGTAGGCTGGGACAGGGAGAGGTAACCGAGTCAACAAATTGTAGGCAATCATGATCAGAGTCAACCAATGTGTTGGGGAGCAGTGAGGCGGGATTGAGGGATGGGGCACAGTGAAAGGTGACATTGGGTTTCGGCAATAGCATGACCTCATATCCAGTCCTTCGGGCAGCAGAAAAATGTTGTGTAGCAGCAGAGTTTAATAGCAGCAACCACAGCATGAGGAGTCAGGACGATGCAAGGATGGTCAAGGACAATTGGGGTTGACTTTTCCAGCATAACAGCGGTGGCTGCAACGGAACATAGACAGCTCGGCATACCACGGGCAACAGGCAGCAGGTGAGCTGACGAGGCCACTGGGCGCTTAAGACCACCATATTCTTGTGTAAGAATACCACTGGCGAAGTCCTCCTTTTCACTAACGTACAGAGCGGAAGACTTATTATAGTCTGGAATACCAAGAGCAGGAGCCTGTGTGAGGGCCTGGCAGAGCTCCTCAAAGGTCTGCACCCGTTCTTCCGTCCACTCAATGTTAGGAGGATGCCCTCAAAGGATGGTTTTCATGAAGAACAGCATCCATGCAGCGATATTCAGGAATCCATTGATGGCAGTTGTTGACGATGCCCAGAAATGATAACATCTCCTTTTGTGTAGAAGTGTGCAGAGCTTTTAAGATAGTAGCGATTCTCTCCAGACCCATGTGACGTGTGCCATCCGTGAAGACATGCCCCAGGTACTGCACCATTGACTGACAGAGCTGGAGGCCGAAACCCAGTGGCCCTTTGAGGTGAGATGACACAGGAGTGCGACAGTGTCCCATGGCGCAAACCCCAATAGTCGTAGAAGCAACCAAAAGATCATTGGCGTACTGCAAAACGGTTCTGTCATGGGGCAGGGCTAAATCAAGTGAGTCCTTTTGAACCGCAGCAGTATAAACTGCAGGGCTTTCAGTGTATCCTTGGGGCAATCGAGTCCAGGTAAACAGATACTGGCTTTCCTTTGTGAGGGGTATTGAGAAGAAGGCTGAACAGAAGTCAATGATTGTGTAGCATGTGGAGTTGGGTGGCAAGGAGGTAAGGTTGGTATTGGGTGTCGGGAACTACAGGAGTATGGGGATAACAATCTGATATATGGCGCGGAAATCCTGGACAAAACGCCATACATCCTTCTGTCCGGGCTTAGGGATAGGTGTGTTTCGAGGGCTCTGTGTGGGACGCAGAACGCTTTGGCACAAGAGGGCATCAATAACTGGGCGAATGCCTACCTCTGCTTCTTTGGATAGACGGTATTGCTGGATGGAGGGCAAGGAGACACCCTCCTTTAGGCAAACCACATGAGGCTGAGCAGAGGTCACTAGACCAACATGATTTTTATGCAATGCCTACGAAGAAGAGGGAACCGAGCGCAGAAGGAGAGGGGGGGATCAGTTCGGGTGGCAGCGGGGGTGGTGGTGAAAGCGACAAAATGTAGTCGTCCAACAATCAGGATGGAAGTGAATGCAGCCGGTGAGGGAGGAGTAAATTTCAACTATAATGGATCCCCAACTAAGGAGCGAGAGGTCAACAGAACTGGTGGGTGAAGCCTCGCTTAGGCGTTTAATCATAGGCCCAATATCTTTTGATTTAGCAGGAGCTTTTACAGCTAAGGTGACATGGGGAACCGACTCGGGACCCATCGCAAACAGGGGCCCTTGAGTCGAGGATAAATAGACAGCAGCACCTAGTCCTTGAGGGCCGTAGTATATGGCACCCCCAAACTGGAGAAGCGAATGCTCCGACAAATAGGAGCCACTTGTTGGGACTATTCAGCTGACACCGGGCCCACAGAGAACAGGGCCATGCAGTGGGCTTGGGTAAGGAATCTGGAGGTGAGAAGCAGATAACGAAGACTATGCAGGAGCGCGGGTAGGGAGGCCGCAAGTACATCCGTTAGCTGAACTAGGATTTTTTCTAAAAGATTATTGCGCATTTGCCAACAGTACAAAGTATCTTTGTCATGTGCGGGGGCAATTTCTTGGGGGAGCATGTTATAAGCCTGCGGGACTGCAGATTCGGGCAGCTCCAAGAACAGCCCTTGTCGGATGCAATGAATCATGGCGCCAAGCTTACAGAGAGCTCGGCGGCCGAGCAAACAAATCGGGGACAACAAGGTGCAGGGCTGGATGAACACAGCAGGCCAAGCAGCATCACAGGAGCAGAGAGGCTGACGTTTCAGGCCGAGACCCTTCATCAGAAAAGGGGGAGGGGAAGGGGGTTCTGAAATAAATAGGGGGAGAGTGGGAGGCGGATAGAAGATGGGTAGAGGAGAGGATAGGTGGAGAGGAAACAAACAGGTCGAAGAGGCAGGAATGAGGCCAGTAAAGGTGAGTGTAGGTGGGGAGTTAGGAAGGGGATAGGTCAGTCCAGGGAGGACGGACAGGTCAAGGGGGCGGGATGAGGTTGGGCGGTAGGAGATGGAGGTGCGGCTTGAGGTGGGAGGAGGGGATAGGTGGGAGGAAGAACAGGTTAGGGAGGCAGGGACGAGCTGGACTGGTTTTGGGATGCGGTAGGGGGAGGGGAGATTTTGAAACTTGTGAAATCCACATTGATACCATTGGGCTGCAGGGTTCCCAAGCGGAATATGAGTTGCTGTTCCTGCAACCTTCGGGTGGCATCGTTGTGGCACTGCAGGAGGCCCAGGATGGACATGTCGTCTGAGGAATGGGAGGGGGAGTTGAAATGGTTCGCGACTGGGAGGTGCAGTTGTTTGTTGCGAACCGAGCGTAGGTGTTCTGCAAAGCGGTCCCCGAGTCTCCGCTTGGTTTCCCCGATGTAGAGGAAGCCACCCCGGGTACAGTGGATGCAGTATACCACATTGGCAGATGTGCAGGTGAACATCTGCTTGATGTGGAAAGTCTTCTTGGGGCCTGGGATGGGGATGAGGGAGGAGGTATGGGGGCAGGTGTAGCACTTCCTGCGGTTGCAGGGAAAAGTGCCGGGTGTGGTGGAGCTGGAGGGGAGTGTGGAGCGGACAAGGGAGTCACGGAGAGAGTTGCCCCTCCGGAAAGCAGATAAGGGTGGGGAGGGAAAGATGTCTTTGGTGGTGGGGTCGGATTGCAGATAGCGGAAGTGTCGGAGGATGATGCGTTGATGCCGCATCTGCTCCCACTCCCGTACATCTCAGTTGTCCTCGTTTTTCAAGGACCGTAACTTCCCCTCCTCGGTGGTCGAGAACGCCCTCAACCGTGTCTCCCACATCTCCCGCACCTCATCCCTCACACCCCGTCCACGCAACAAGAACCAAAAAAGAATCCCCCTCGTCCTCATGTACCACCCCACCAACCTCCGGATCCAACGCATCATCCTCCGACACTTCCGCCATCTGCAATCCGACCCCACCACCAAAGACATCTTTCCCTCCCCACCCTTATCTGCTTTCCGGAGGGACAACTCTCTCCGTGACTCCCTTGTCCGCTCCACACTCCCCTCCAGCTCCACCACACCCGGCACTTTTCCCTGCAACCGCAGGAAGTGCTACACCTGCCCCCATACCTCCTCCCTCATCCCCATCCCAGGCCCCAAGAAGACTTTCCACATCAAGCAGATGTTCACCTGCACATCTGCCAATGTGGTATACTGCATCCGCTGTACCCGGTGTGGCTTCCTCTACATCGGGGAAACCAAGCGGAGGCTCGGGGACCGCTTTGCAGAATACCTACGCTCGGTTCGCAATAAACAACTGCACCTCCCAGTCGCAAACCATTTCAACTCCCCCTCCCATTCCTCAGACGACATGTCCATCCTGGGCCTCCTGCAGTGCCACAATGATGCCACCCGAAGGTTGCAGGAACAGCAACTCATATTCCGCTTGGGAACCCCGCAGCCCAATGGTATCAATGTGGATTTCACAAGTTTCAAAATCTCCCCTCCCCCTACCGCATCCCAAAACCAGTCCAGCTCATCCCTGCCTCCCTAACCTGTTCTTCCTCCCACCTATCCCCTCCTCCCACCTCAAGCCGCACCTCCATCTCCTACCGCCCAACCTCATCCCGCCCCCTTGACCTGTCCGTCCTCCCTGGACTGACCTATCCCCTTCCTTACTCCCCACCTACACTCACCTTTACTGGCCCCATCCCCGCCTCTTCGACCTGTTTGTTTCCTCTCCACCTATCCTCTCCTCTATCCATCTTCTATCCGCCTCCCACTCTCTCACTATTTATTTCAGAACCCCCTTCCCCTCCTCCTTTTCTGATGAAGGGTCCAGGCCCGAAACGTCAGCCTCTCTGCTCCTATGATGCTGCTTGGCCTGCTGTGTTCATCCAGCCCTGCACCTTGTTGTCTCGGATTCTCCAGCATCTGCAGTTCCTACTATCTCTGAAACAAATCGGGGAATGTTTTGCAATAACAAAAGTTTCATCAGTGGTTCGGCCACCAATTGTCACAGGGACAGGATCGGAGAGATGTTCCACCGAGGGATACGGGAAATTCCTATAGTGGATATATGTTTTGATTCACTAGGAACATCCACAGAGGGAGGGAACAGACAAAACAGTAGCGCCGGATTTAATAAGAAATTGGACTCGTCTCCCGTTAATATTGACATTTGCATGGGGTTTTCATGGGGAGAGGATGAGAGTCGAATCATAAGTGCCTGTATAACCCCCTCATGGCCCCCCGTTGACTCTTGGGGAAAGGGTTATGAAACGTAAAAGGGGCCATATTGGACTGAGAAGGAGCAGCAGTCTTATCGTTAGTGTTAGTGGAGCGGTGACAATCCCTTGCCCGATGTCCTTTGCCACCACAACAACGGCACATATCCTGACTCCTATCCCTGGGTATCCCTCACCAGGTACAATTTCGCTGATCTTCCTGGTGAGCACGGGATCGTGCCATGGGGGGTCTGGATTATTGTACGAATTGGCCCTTTGGGTGTTTGGCTTTACTGAACAACCCCTGTCAATCTATATGGGTGAGAGAAGTGATCGTATCATTCCAATTTTGATGTTGCCAGTTTAGATTAACCAATTTAAAAGCTTGGGCAGTAGCGGGGTCCAAACAATTCAATAAGGTTTGAGTGGCCAATGGACCGTTATCATCAAGTGCGATCCCTGCTGAAGATTCCCAAGTATCCCTAAACTTAGCCAGGAAGTCCATTAAAGATTCCCCTCTTCTCTGCAAACAGCAGGCAACCTCCCCAAAATCACTATGCTGTCTGGCCGCATTGGTAATGGCATCTTTAGCTGTAGCTTTAGCTTGAAGCCAGGTATCTCGGCTCTCATTGTCAGGCTCTGAGTCATCTGCATCAACCCAATCACTGTTTTGACCTCTTGGCACCGCAAATAGGCCCTTCACACCAGACCAGGAGGTGCCACAAGCAACTTTAAGCAACAACAAAACATCCCCTGAGAGTGGATTATAGATTTGACAAGTCTGCGCCAACCAGTTATGGATTGGAATAGGTTTTTTCCGGGGATTCGGGGCATCATTGATCATACTTCGAACCTTAGATGGTGTCCACGGTCGTAGGACAGCAACATTCCCAACCATGATATGAGGCATCAGGGGGACTGTACTGTCCCTGTCCTTGGCTGCCTGTTGCCGAGTAATTCATTGGGAAGGGGCTGTCGACCCTTGTCCCGGTTCAGTCTCTTGCCTATTGTCAGGACGTTGGCCTGAGGCGGTATAAAAGGGGGGTTGGGGGTGGGGGGTGTTATTTTATTGCAAAAGCAAGTAATATTTCATCTGTATCAAGAGGATTTTCTTCGGGCGCTTGTACATGCATGTGGGCGATGCGCTAGGAATGACAGAAATGCTGGCACCGTGACCAGCGTTACCCTGATTCGCTTTGGAACTCTTTTTAGGCGGTTGGTGACGAGCTGCAACTTCTAGCCACTTCTTAAACAGCACGTTATCCCAAGTGGGATCACCATACCCACGTTGTGTCAAATCTTTCCAATAGTGTATCTTTCTCAAATCAAAAGTACCGCCATAAGGCCAGTCCCCATGGGACCACCCGTACAGATCATGAGAAAATGTAAGAGAGTACCTGCTGTCTCCAGTTTCAAGCCAAACCTCATCAGCAGGGGAGCCGGGAGGTACCAGGGGATCACCCAACATCTTCCTTTGTTTTCTCAACTTTCCTTATACTTTTTGCTGTCTTTTTCCTCATTTTCACAGGAAATTGTTTCTTCCGGGGTCCTTTCATTTGTGCTGGTAGAATAACCCATTAGTACAAAAACCCACTTACCGAGGGTTTAAACAAAGAATCACAATAATCTATACAATATTCCTTATTTAATATACTACAGTGTACTATATTACTCTATCTTATTCTAATAACTAAATCCTCTCACCCGCGAGCGCTTATTAGTACCTCAGCCCTCGAAGTCTTGTGGCTTCCTTATGTGCACATAATTTAGTTACACTTCCTTGTGGGCTCATAATTTAGTTACACGGAGGGTTTTAGAGCGAGTTTCAATCTTCCTCATGTGATCTTGCCTCTCCCTTCTCTCTGATCTAACTTGATCAGATCAGAGTTAGCGTTTCGGGTCCAGTGAACCTTCCTCAATATCCTCACCGGACCCGAAACGTTAACTCTGTTTTCTCCTGCACAGATGCTGCCAGACCTGCTGAGCTTTTCCAGCAACTTTGTTTTTGTTCCTGATTTACAGCATCCGCAGTTCTTTTGGTTTTTGTTAGATACCGAAGACTCTGCGGCAATGCAGAATTACAGGGTATTTATGGAGAGAGACAAACAAGTCAACGCGACAGATAACCGTGATCTCGCGGTCCAAAGCTTAATGTTCTCCAGAAATCTCATCTTCCCGAGCTGCAGGCTTTATCCTTCTGTTAATGTTTAGCTAACGTACACTTATTTTATTGACTAGGGCAAAAATGTGATTAGGATTTACAAAGATAGCAGTTACTAAGAACTAGGGGGGTTTGAACACTTTGGGTTGACACTTCCTTTTAATGTTCTGTCTGTCACATATTCTTTTTGCCTTTTTGACACTGACTTTTCTCGAACCCCCTACAACATGCTAATTTCTTCCACACTACCCAGCAATGTGGAAAATTGCCCATGTCCTTTACACAAAAAGCAGGACAAATCTAACCCGGCCAATTACCGCCCCATCAGTCGACTGTCGATCATCTGTAAAGTGATGGAAGGTGTCATCAGCAGTGCTATCAAAGTAGCACTAGCTCAGCAATAACCTGCTCAGTGACAACAAGGTGCAGGGCTGGATGAACACAGCAGGCCAAGCAGCATCATAGGAACAGAGAGGCTGACGTTTCGGGCCTGGACCCTTCATCAGAAAAGGAGGAGGGGAAGGGGGTTCCGAAATAAATAGGGAGAGAGTGGGAGGCGGATAGAAGAGGGATAGAGGAGAGGATAGGTGGAGAGGAAACAAACAGGTCGAAGAGGCGGGGATGGAGCCAGTAAAGGTGAGTGTAGGTAGGGAGTTAGGAAGGGGATAGGTCAGTCCAGGGAGGACGGACAGGTCAAGGGGGCGGGATGAGGTTGGTCGGTAGGAGATGGAGGTGCGGCTTGAGGTGGGAGGAGGGGATAGG
>NC_063359.1:955525-1047143 GCF_021869965.1 Rhincodon typus
CATCCAGGACACAGCAGCCCATTTGATTGGCACTACATCCACAAGCAACCACTCCATCTACGACTGACCCTCAGTAGCAGCAGTGTGTACTATCTACAAGATGCACTGCAGAAATTCGCCAAAGATCTTCAGACACACTTTCCAAACCTTTGACCACTTCCATCTAGAAGGACAAGGGCAGCAGATATATGGGAACATCACTATCTGCACGTTCCCCTCCAAGCCATTCACCATCCTGACTTGGAAATATATCGCGCTTCCTTCTGTTGCTGGGTCAAAATCCTGGAATTCCCTAATGGCTTTGTGCATCAACCTACAGCTGGTGGACGGGCTGCAGCAGTTCAAGAATGCAGCTCACCACCACCTTCTCAACGGCAACAAGGGATGGGTAAGAAATGCTGGCCAGCCAGCGACGCCCACATCTCACAAATGAATAGAAAAAAAAACTTGCCTACCACTGGTGTCAGGCTCACTGGGCTGTAGTTCTCTGGCTTGTCTTTGCTACCTTTCTTAAACAATGGAACAACATTAGCCAACTTCCAGTCTCCTGGAACTTCACCAATGGCTAAAGATGAAGCAAAAATCTCTGCAAGGGCCTCTGCAATTTCTTCCCCAGCCTCCCACACCGTCTGAGGATGGACTTGATCGGGCCTTAAGGCTGCAAACACCTCCTTTCTGGTAATGTGTATGCGGTCCAAACCATCCCCACTTATTTCCCTAGCATCCGTGCTTCTCTCCTCAGTAAATACCTTGGTGAAATATTCATTAAAAATCTCCCCATCTCCTGTGGCTCCACACATAGACAGCCATGCTGATCTTTAAGGGGACCTATTCTCTCCCTTGCCACCTTTTACTCTTAATATAGCTATAGAACCTCTTGGGATTATCTTTAACCTTATCTGCCAGATCCACCTCATACCCTCTTTTAGCTGTTCTGATTTCCCTCTTAAGTGTGCTCCTACACTTCTTATAGTCTTCTAGGGATTAACTTGAGCCTGATACATTGGGTTTAAGCTATGTTTTCTTCTTTTTCCTCACCAGAGCCTCAATATCCCTCGTCAGCCAGGAATCCCTAAACCTGCCAGCTTTTCCCTTCACCCTAACGGGGACGCTTTTAAAAGCCTCCCATTTGCCAGTTGTTCCTTTTCCTGCAAATAGCCTGACACCCAGTTTTCCGCTGCTAAGTCTTGCCTAATGGCCCCAGAATTGGCCCTGCTCCAGTTTAGCACCTTAACCTGTGGACCTGTTCTATCTTTTTCAATAACTGTGTTAAAACTAAGAGAGTTAAGGTCACTGGACCCGAAGTGCTCTCCGACTGACACTTCAGTCGCTCGCCCGACCTCTCTTTTTCCTGACAGGAGGTCCAATGTTGCACCCTCCCAAGTAGGGACCTCTACATATTGATTTAGGAAACTTTCTTGCACATATTTGACAAATTCCACCCTGTCCAAGCCTTCCACACTCTGTGTGGCCCAGTCAATACAGGGGAAATTAAAATCAGTATATAACACTGTCAGTGTATAAGACTGTGGTACAGTACTGATGGAGACAGGCCTCATTGTATATCACTGCAGTACGATACTGGTGGGGCAGGTCTCACCGTATAATGCTGAGGCGCGGTGCCGGTGCTGATAGGTCTGTGGCTGTGTAACACTGAGGTACAGTGCTGGTGGGGACAGGCCTGTCAATGTATAACAGTTGGGTACAGTACTGGTGCTGACAGGTCTGTGACTGTAGAACACTGGGGTACAATACTGGTGGAGACAGGTCTCACTGTATAACATTGGGGTACAGTACTGGTGGGGACAGGTCTGTCACTGTAACACTGGTGCACTGTACTTTTGGGGCAAATCTGTCACTGTATAACACTGTGCTCAGATCCTGTCCGTTCTGTGTTAGGGTCTGAAATCACAAGGTTATAGTCCAACAGGTTTATTTGAAAACGCAAGCTTTTGGAACCTCGCTCCTTCTTCAGGTGTTAGTGAGAGAGGTGGAATCAGACACAGAATTTATAAGTAAAAGATCAAAAGGTCACACCACTGATGAGATGCTGTTAAATCTTTAATCAGTTAGAAGGTTTAAATTGATTAGTAGGTATATGTAAATCCCCACATTTCTTTCAAGTCACTATCCTGAGAGAACTAAAGGTTTTATATGTGTAAAGAAGAGGTGACATATTTGGTCAGACAATGCATGTAAGGTGTGAGGCCTTGTTTAGAATCTGCTTGTGTTTTGGTTTGGAGTCAGGCTGGTTTTATTTCTAAAGTAGGAATTTATAAAACACCACATTAACTGACTGTCTGTAAATTGTATGCTTTTTGAACAAAATAGAATGTATCTGCAGATACAAATTGACCCCATAGATTTACGTGTGTGAGAGAGAGGGAGTGAGAGTGTCTGTGTGTGTGTGTGTGGTCGTTCTGACCTGTATTCAGACACCGACCATTTTGTC
This sequence comes from Rhincodon typus, assembly GCF_021869965.1. NCBI lineage: Eukaryota > Metazoa > Chordata > Chondrichthyes > Orectolobiformes > Rhincodontidae > Rhincodon > Rhincodon typus. The sequence continues at coordinate 957,978 of NC_063359.1, forward strand.
CTGCTCTCAGGCACTGACAGTATTGTCTTGAGCTCAGACACTGATGCTTCTGTCTGACTGTTTTGTCCTATGTTCAGATAGTTATGATTCAGTCCTGCACTCAGACATTTACCGTTTTGTCCTGCGTTCAGAAACTGATGGTCCTGTCCTACACTCAGATGCTGATGGTCCTGTCCTGCGCCTGGTTACGAGGATCACAAATATTTAATGCGCTTGGTGATCAACTAGTTTCACAGGCGAAGTGTTTTTTGTTAATGTGTGAATGTTCTGTGGTTATATTACAGACTGTAGATCTCCCTCTCTCCCAGATGGTTACATCCTTTATCATTGCTGTTTCTGCAATGTGCAACTGTGGGTTTTTGTATAGATACCATTGTAAATCTCTCCTTTTCATAGACTCAGAAGGTCAACAATCAGTAAAATATTTGGAGGTCTGTGCACCGAAACAAACTAGATGACAGGTGGTGAGATTTGTACAGAATAAAAATCTGGATTGTAAAGTTAACCTAATGTTGATTGTTGATTGTTGTAAAAACCTATCTGGTTCAGTGATGTCCTTTAGGAAAGGAAATCTACCATTCTTATCCAGTCTGGCCTACACGGGGAACAACAGACTCATAGCAATGTGGTTGATTCTTAACTACTTCTGAAATTGCCTAGCAAACCACTCAGTTCAAGGGCAATAAGGGATGGGCAACAAATGCTGACCTTACCGGCAATGCCAATGATCCCATGATGAATGTAAAAACAAAATTCAGAGATCCAGAAATGTTGCTAAGTAACATCACATGGTTTGTTTGGGGTAATGCAATGTAGGAGGCAGTTAATGGTCCCTGAAATAGCACTTTGCTGCTTCATTATTTCTCTGACAATTTTTTTTTTCAGTGCCCATGAGCTCAGAATGATAGGATGGAAGGAGGGGGGCTCCCCCAGCTGCCAGACACTGTTCTCCTTGAGGTCTTCCTGAAGCTGGAACATCAAGACGTCCTTGCAGCTGGCACTACATGCAGACAGTGGTACGGAGTGTCCCGTGATGAATTTCTCTGGAAGGACCTCTTTTATCGTTACTACAATGTGAATCGCTCAGTGCCTCGCCACCCAGGTTTGTCTGTTGGCTTTCTGGATCTGCTGGACAGTTTGCGTTCGTAAGTGTGTCATAAGTTGTTGAACACTTTCCCTCAGAACCAGAGTAGGGACCGATCAGTGTTTCTTGAGACTCCGCCATTCAATATGGCAACAACTGATCTTTGACTTCTGAGGCAGTATATTCTCGTAAAAAGGCCAAACCTGAGCAAAGTCCTCCAGGTATGGTCTCAATAAGGCCTTGCAGAATTGCAGCAGCCTTCCTAACTTCACTCCTTGCACTCAGGGCTAGCATGCTTTTGCTATCCTTGCTGCATGTAGCTTCCTGAAGCGTTCACTGTCCAAACAGCTGAAATGAAAGCTCTAGGAGCATAGATTACAGGAGGAGCTCAGATGGCTGTATGATTTTTCAATGTTTTAATTTCAAATCAATCTGTGAACAAAGTTTAGATGTATCCTCCATTTCTGTGGTGCATGTTTGAGGAGACCCAAATGTCAAATTTAATAGTTTTGTATCTTTGAAAAAATATTCTGCCTTTCCATTCCTCTTGATAAAGTTGTGGATTTTACACCTCCTCCACTTTGGCCTCCATCTCTCACCTTCCTGTCCAATCATTTAACTTGTTTATATGCCTCTGTAGTCTCCAGCTCATTTTCATAGAATCATAGAATCCTTAAGTATGGAAAGAGGCCACTTGGCACATAGAGTCTGCACGGACCCTCTGAACAGTGTCTTTCCCAGACCTGGCCTCCCCATAACCCCGTATTCCTCTAACGCCGCATTTCCCATGGCTAATCCACCCAACCTGCACATCCCTGGACACTACAGGGCAATTCAGCACGGACAATTTAGCACAGCCAATCCACATAACCTGCACAACTTTAGACTGTGGGAGGAAACCAGAGCACCTGGCACTTAACCCACGCAGACACTTGGAGAACATGCAAACTCCACACAGACGTTCACCCAAGGCTGGAATCGAACTGGGTCCCTGGTGCTGTGAGGCAGCAGTGCTAACCACTGAGCCATCATGCTGCCCTCAGTTTTCTGATTGAGATATGTATAACGTTTTTGAGAAGATTTGTAGCTTGGTTTGTGGATGAGCCTGTACCATACCCACAACCAATAAAATTAACGTAATATACAAAATACCATGCAAGGACTGTGAAAAGCGTTACATAGGCCAAAGTGGAAGAAAACTGACAATAAAGATACACGAACACGAACACCAACTGGCCACCAAGAGACACGACCAATTCTCACTCGTCTCATACACACAGACAAAGAAGGACATGAATTTGACTGGGATAACACATCCATAATAGCACAAGCCAAACAGAGACACGCCAAGGAATTCCTGGAGGCCTGGCATTCCAACCAGAACTCCATGAACAAACACATCAAACTGGACCCGATATACAAACCACTGAAAAACAGAACTGGAAGTGATGCCAATCACTACAGCAAACCGAAGCATATAATTAACAAGTGGGACAGAACACCAATGCTTCACCGGAGGCGCACTGACAATGTTACCTAGCGGGGTGACGAAATGTCTGCATTGAAACACACCGGCTCAGTGAGCAAGTCTACAACCTGAGATGTGTGTAGTCGGCAAACTTAGATGCCCTATACTCAGACATGCACTGTTCTGTAAACTGTACATTATTATTAGGAGCTCAGCCATTTAATTGTTTTGAATAAACCTGCTGTCTGTGGTAGTGCCAAAGTAGACAGACAAAGCTCCAAGATTGGTTGGAGGCAAGAATTAGTCAAACAAATGTTTAGTCAAACAAACTAATGCGAGTATTGAAAATAGGAAATGAGGTAGAAAGAGGAAATGTTGAGAAAAGCTGTTGCAGACAACAGGCAATAAATGATCCAAGACAGAGTGAAAGGAGCAGGAAATAAGTATGGTTGCTGCTTTAGGAGATCCACAGCTTACGTGGAAAGACAACGTCAAACCCCACCTCCTCACCCACAGTGACCAGACAAGACTACTGTTTTTCATCACTTTTATTCAAGCATATACAAGACATAGGTTCCCTCAATCATTTACACTGTGTTGCCATTATGCATGTCTGATAGTTATCGTTCATTTGCATCTGCCGATCCCAAATTAGCATGGGTCATGGTTATCCAATCAGCTACAATTGAATTAATTCTTAATCAAAAAAAATACAGTTTCAGTCATGTACATGTAACAAAGGAATGAACAACATTCCTGCATTTGCCAAAAAAATCCACCTGCTTAGCTCTACAAAGAAAAAAATTCTTTGCTGTCAGCTGCATTCTTGTCTCAACCTGATGTTTGAATCGTCATTTCTGCCTCATTATCTTATCCCCCTTGTCATTTCCCTCTTTTGGCCCTTGGTAAGTATATTATAAATAATAGAGGTCCTAGTATTGATCTTTGCAGAACATCACTGGTTACAGATATCCAGTCAGAAAAACATCCCTCCATACTACGCTCTGTCTTCGATGACCAAGCCAACTTTGTATCTAATTTGCCAACGCACCATGGATCCCATGTGACTATACACCTGGAATAGCATACCATGAGGGACGTTGTCAAATGCTTTAGTGAAGTCCACGTGGACAATATCCATTGCCCTATCCTCCTCAGTCATCTTCATTACTTCCTCAAAAAACTCAATCAAGTTTGTGGGTCAAGACCTCCCAAACCGCTCTATAGTTTCCTAGATTATCCCTGTTACCCTTCTTAAATAAAGAAACAATATTCGGTATTCATCAGTCTTTTGGGACCTTACCTGTAGGGTATGCAGGGTAGTTTGATCGTAGAATAGGATAATAGGTCATTACAACATCGTGGGCCAAAGGGCCTGTACTGTTCTATGTTCTATGTTCTCACGTGGCTAAAGAGAATACAAAGATCTCAGTCAAGGCCCAGGAGTCTCATCCCTTGCCTCCTTCAGTATCCTGGGATAGATCTCATCAGGTACTAGGGATTTATCTACCTTAATGTTTTCAAAGACACCAAACATCCTTCGCAATATGGACATGCCTCATAACATCAACATATCCCTCTATATATCATAAACACATTCATGTCCCTTTCCTTGGTGAATACCGATGCAAAGTACTCATTAAGGACCTCACCCACTTCCTCCAGCTCCACGCATAAATTCCCTCCTTTATCCTTGTGTGGACCTACCCTTTCCCTCGCTACCCTCTTGCTCCTAATATATATATAAGTTGCCTTGGGATTTTCCTTAAGCCTACTTGCCCAATGACATTTCATGGCTGCTTCTGGCCCTCCTAATTTCTTATTTAAGTTCATTTCTGCTTTGTTTATTCTCTTCAAGGCCCTTGTTTGATTTCACTTTCCTAAACCTTACATATGCTTCCTTTTTCTTTTTGACTAACCTTTCAAATCTCTTGTCATCCAAGATTCCCGAATCTTGCCATCCTTAACTTTCATCCTCACAGGAACGTGCCAGTCCTAAACTCTGATCAACTGGCCTATAAAAGACTCCCACATGTCAGATGTGGATTTACCCTCAAACAGCTGTCCCCAATCTAATTTCTCCCATTCCTGCCTAATACTGATGTAATTAGCCTTCCCCTAATTTAGCTCTTTCATGCGAGGACCAGTCTTTTCATTGTCCATAACATGTTAAAACTTACAGCGCTATGATCAGTGTTCCCAAAATATTCCCCCACTGAAACTTTGACCACTTGGTCAGGCTCATGCTTCAAAATAAGGTCTAGTACAGCCCCTGGACTGTCTACATATTATCTCAAGAAACCATCCTTGATGCACCTAACAAATTCTGCCCATCTATGCCCCTGGCACTAAGGGAGTCCGAGTTAATACTGGGGAAGTTAGAATCACCTACTAGAACAAGTCCTGTTGCTTTTACATCTCTCCATGATTTTCCCACTGGGTATTAGGAGGCTTGTAGTATTACCCCATCATAGTGAGTGCACCTTTCTTATTCCTGAGTTCTACCCATATTGCCTCACTGGATGAGCCCTGCAAGATGTCTCTCTTAGTACAGCTGTGACATTCTCTTTAATCAGTAATGGAACTTCCCCACCCCTTTTACATCCTTCCAAATCACCAGATACATCTAAGCTCCGGAACATTGAGGTGCCAGTCCTGTCCTTCTCTCAACCACGTTTCTGCAATGGCTATTGCATCGTAGTCCCATGTACTAATCCAGGCTCTAAACTCATCTGCCTTGCTTGTTATACATCTTGCACTAAATTACATACACTTCAGACTGCTACACCTGCCATGTTCGTTAACTTGGCCCTGCCTGTTCTTGCTATTAGGCTTACTTGACATAACATCGACTTATCTCCTCAATCACTCCACATGCTGATCTACTGCTCTGTTTGCCAATCCCCTGCCACAGTAGTTTAAACCTTCCCAAGTGGCACCAGCAGACCTCCCTGCAATGATATTGGTGCCCCTCCGGTTTAGGTGCAAACCTTCCTTCTACTACAGGTCCCACCTGCCGCTGAAGAGATCTCAATGATTCAGATATCTGAAGCCCTCCCTCCTACTCCAGGTCTTTAGCCACGCATTCAACTGTGTTACCTTATGTACTGTAACCCTTGGCCACCCAGGAGGTGTAATTATTTAATTTTTAAATATTCCATGAGTTTGGGGCAGAGTTAGCACTTCTGAACAACCCACTAGTATTGCCAATCAGGCTTCTCCTTCCTGTATATTTAGACTTCTGGCCGACCCTAATTTCCAGAGCAATTCTGAGCTTAGAATCTGTAATAATTTTTACAATTTGTTGTCTTACCCATTGTATAGCAGTTTGTGATTGTGACATATTACTTAGGGGCGGCACGGTGGCTCAGTGGTTAGCACTGCTGCCTCACAGCGCCGGGGACCCGGGTTCGATTCCACCCTCAAGCGACTGTCTGTGTGGAGTTTGCCCATTCTCCCTGTGTCTGTTTGGGTTTCCTCCCACAATCTAAAGATGTGCAGGCTAGGTGGATTGGCCATGCTAAATTGCCTGTAGTGTTCAGGGATGTATAGATTAGGTGGGTTATAGGGGCATGGGTCCGGGTGGGATGCTCTGAGGGTCAGTGTGGACTTGTTGGGCTGAAGGGCTTGTTTCCACACTGTAGGGATTCAATGATATTATGGACAAAAAGGGAATGTTCCTGAAACATTCTAAGTCACTTTGAAAGTGGCCATGGTATGATGATACAGTAGTGGTTTGAATTTTCCTACCCTAGCTATCCCATCTGATAGTTGACTCATTATTTTTGGACATTGTGTAGGGTTTTAGTATCCACAGGCACGAAAGGTTATAACATCGTATATCCTGATAGTCTTGTCAATCTATTACATATTTGCACAAATCTTGACAATACTGGCCATCCAGACCAGACTCCCACACAAAGTGGAGGCAGGTCCTTCCAGACAGCAGTCGAGTTAATCTATGGTCCCACAATTTGTCGCGAAAGAATAGAGATGAGCTCATCGTGGTGTTGGCCTCCCACACAGTAACATATATACCCAAGCCAGTAGCTCTATTGTATAGTTTGCTCAGGTCCAGATTACCACCCAAATTCTCTAAGGATGTAATATTTAGGTCCTTGGGAGTTTGTAAATTAGGTTCTGCAATACTTTTGTACCTCCAAGAGATTTGCTTTGATTCTTGTATCATCCCATCCATGTGGAAGGACTCATGCTTCTACATCTGACTTGAATTCTTTTGTCTATTAAGGGTTAAATTTGTAGATTGTGTAATCTGCATAGTTGCTGTCTGAGTCTATCATTTGGAGATTGCCCTGTTAGATATCTAAGTGTTCGGTTTCTTGATCCGTTACTGTTTCTAATTCTGCCTGATGGTTACTCTAAGGGGCCTCCCAAGCCATTTCTGGTGTGTCTGCAAACATCTAGACTACAAACCTATAAAAGCAGCAACATTGGCTCCTGTCATCCAGGATGACTGTTTTGTGATCCTTCATGTATCTGTAACTGGGTGTAATGTTTCCATTTACACTTTCCTTACATATCTATAAATGCATGCATATCAGCAATCATCATCACCTCATGTGGTTCCTGCCATCTGGGGCAAAGCCTGTTTTGGTCTGGATTAACCTTTGCCGTTACCCTGGCTCCTACCTGGGGAATTCACAGCTGTTCGTTTCATTTATCCATTTTCATATCTTTAAGTATTGGCTATTTCTGACCTCATCCTTCATTTGTTTCTACACGCTTCTAATACTCTGAGTTTAAACAACAGGTTTAATATCATTTTCTTGCTTTTATACTCTATCCTCCTATTTATACAGCTCAAGTTCTCGTATACTTTATGAAACCACTCTCTCAACCTGACCTGCCACATTTATGACTATACACATGAACACCCAGATCCCTCTGTTCCTGCACCCCGTTTAGAATTGTATCAATTGTTTCCTATTGTCTCTCTGCATTCTTCTAACCAAAATGAATGATTTCACACTTGTCTGCATTAAATTTCATCTGCCACATGTCCACCCACCCAGCTGTGTCCTTTTGAAGTCTATCCATCTCATAGTTCACAATGCTTGCATTCTTTTGTTATCTGCATATTTTCAAATTGCATGTGTATATATATGTAAGGAAGAGTCCTAATAGGCCATAAGGTTGGCCTGAACACCAACCATTGGGGGAACCAGACTAGTAATCCAGAATCCCAGGCTAATATTCTGGGGATCCAGGTTTGAATTCCAGCATGACAGATGGTAAAATTTGAATTCAATAAAAATCTGGAGTAAAAGCTCATCTGAAGGTGACCATTGAAGATAGTTACATTCTTTGTTTTGGAAGAAATGTAACTACCTTTGATTAAAAGCCCAGTCTGGTTTACTAATGTCCTTTAGGGAAGGAAACTGCCAACTTTACCTGGCCTAGCCTACATGTGACTCCAACCCACCTCAATGTGGTTGGCTCCTATCAGGGGCAGTTAGAGATGGTCAGTAAATGCTGGGCTAGCCAACGATACCCACATCTCATGAACAAATAAATAAAACTCGGCTATAAACCTTCCCCAATCAAGACAGCAACTGCTTGCCACTCTAAAATTTCCTGTCACTCAGCCAATTTCTTATCTGTGTTGCTACTGTCCCTTTTATTTCATGACGCTCAGGACAGAATTGTTATGGTGCAGTAGGAGGTCATTCAGCCCATCATGCCTGTACTAGCTGTATTAGTCATTGCCAATAGATTAGCAAAGGAGTTACAAAGTAGACTAAAGTACCTTGTCAGCAAGTCACCCCACTCAATCCACTCAGCCCAAGAGTTCCTCAATTCCATCAAGGATGTAAGAATAGACAACGACGAAACCATGGTATCATTTGACGTTACTGCTCTATTCACATTGATAGATATAGCACAAGTAAGAGAAACAACGACAACAGTACTAAAACAAGAACAAGACCCGAGTGACACCATCTCCACAGACAACATGCTGGAGCTACTGGACCTATGCCAAATCACCCACTTCACCTTTAATGGCCAAATATACGAACAGATCAACGGGATACCTATGGGATCACCCATCTCCAGACTAATAGCTGAAGCGGTGATGCAGAGACTTGAAAATATAGCCCTTCTGTTAATCCAACCACAATTATGGATACGATACGTGGACGACACCTTCGTCGTTATTAAAAGGACCAAACTAGAGAAGACATACTAACTAGTAAACAACGCCCTCACTGGGATCAGATTCACCAGGGAAGAAGAAAAGAACAAACAGCTCCCATTCCTGATGCCATGGTGGAATGCAGGACCAATGGGAAATTCCTAACAAAGGTACACAGGAAAGCCACACACACTGACCAAGTACTGAACTTCAAGAGTAACCACCCTAACACACAAACGAAGTTGCGTGAGAACATTTAAATGGGCAGCAGCATGCTGCAGAAGCACAGAACTACGCCAAAAAGAGGAGTACCGCTTCCAGGTATTCAAAGATAATGGATACCCAAAAAACTGGGTCAGAAGATGCCTATTACATGAACAACACCAGGAAGATACTGCACACCCCGAAACACATCATGCTACCTTACATCAGGAACACATCTGAACTAACCACAAGACTCCCACGACCACTGGACATCAGAGTGCACACAAACCCACATCAACCCTATGCCAACTGTTAACCCAAACCAAACACCCGCTACCCACTATGGATAGGACCAATGTCATATACAAGATTCCCTGCAAGGACTGCGACAAACATTACATTACATTGGACAGACAGGAGGGAAATTAGCCACAAGAGTACACTAACATTATTAGACTAGACGGGATTGAGGTTCATAAGGAGGAGGTGTTAGCAATTCTGGAAGGTGTGAAAAGAGATAAGTCCCCTGGGCTGGATGGGATTTATCCTAGGATTCTCTGGGAAGCTAGAGAGGAGATTGCAGAGCCTTTGGCTTTGATCTTTATGTCGCCATTGTCTTCAGGAATAGTGCCAGAAGACTGGAGACTAGCAAATGTTGTCCCCGTGTTCAAGAAGGGGAGGAGAGACAACCCTGGTAATTATAGACCAGTGAGCCTTACTTCGGTTGTGGGTAAAGTGTTGGAAAGGATTATAAGAGATAGGATTTGTAATCATCCAGAAAGGAATAATTTGATTAGGGATAGTCAACACGGTTTTGTGAAGGGTAGGTCATGCCTCACAAACCTTATTGAGTTCTTTGAGAAGGTGACCAAACAGGTGGATGAGGGTAAAGCGCTTGATGTGGTGTATATGGATTTCAGTAAAGCGTTTGATAAGGTTCCCCATGGTAGGCTATTGAAGAAAATAGGGAGGCATGGGATTGAGGGTGATTTAGCGGTTTGGATCAGAAATTGGCTCGCTGTAAGAAGACAGAGGGTGGTGGTTGATGGGAAATGTTCATCCTGGAGTTCAGTTACTAGTGGTGTACCTCAAGGATCTGTTTTGGGGCCACTGCTGTTTGTCATTTTTATAAATGACCTGGATGAGGGCGTAGAAGGATGGGTTAGTAAATTTGCGGATGACACCAAAGTCGGTGGAGTTGTGGATAGTGCGGAAGGATGTTGCAGGTTACAGAGGGACATAGATAAGCTGCAGAGCTGGGCTGAGAGGTGGCAAATGGAGTTTAATGCGGAAAAGTGTGAGGTGATTCACTTTGGAAGGAGTAACAGGAATGCAGAGTACTGGGCTAATGGTAAGATTCTTGGTAGTGTGGATGAGCAGAGAGATCTCGGTGTCCATGTACATAGATCCCTGAAAGTTGCCACCCAGGTTGATAGGGTTGTTAAGAAGGCATATGGTGTGTTAGGTTTTATTGGTAGAGGGATTGAGTTTCGGAGCCATGAGGTCATGTTGCAGCTGTACAAAACTCTGGTGCGGCCGCACTTGGAGTGTTGCGTACAGTTCTGGTCACCGTATTATAGGAAGGATGTGGAAGCATTGGAAAGGGTGCAGAGGAGATTTACCAGGATGTTGCCTGGTATGGAGGGAAGGTCTTATGAGGAAAGGCTGAGGGACTTGAGGCTGTTTTCATTAGAGAGAAGAAGGTTAAGAGGTGACTTGATAGAGACATACAAGATGATCAGAGGATTAGATAGGGTGGACAGTGGGAGCCTTTTTCCTCGGATGGTGATGGCTAGCACGAGGGGACATAGCTTTAAATTGAGGGGTGATAGATATAGGACAGATGTCAGAGGTGGGTTCTTTACTCAGAGAGTAGTAAGGGCGTGGAATGCCCTGCCTGCAAAAGTAGTAGACTCGCCAACTTTAAGGGCATTTAAATGGTCATTGGATAAACATATGGATGATAATGGAATAGTTTCGGTTAGATGGGCTTCAGATTGGTTTCACAGGTCGGCGCAACATTGAGGGCTGAAGGGCCTGTGCTGCGCTGTTATGTTCTATGTTCTATGTAACATCAACTGGCAACAAAAAGACACAACCAGTACTCGCTCATCTCCATCCACATGGATAAGGAAAACCACCAATTCATTTGGGACAACACCAGGATCCTGGGACAGGCGAAGCAGAGACAAGCATGGGAATTCCTAGAAGTTGGATTCTCCACTAAGAAAGCCATCAATAAACATATAGAGCTGGACCCCATATACACTGCATTGCGAAGGAAAACCGGAAATGAGGTAATCCAGCTCAACAGACACCAAAGTTTAAATAACAGGTGGGAAAACACAACAGCGCTTCATCGGAGGCTGCACTGATGATGTTACCCAGCAGGGTAATGAGACGTCTGCGGAACAACAAACCGGCTCAGCGAGCCAACCAACACCATATGCACAACCTGAGTTACAAATCTACTCTAAAACCTTAAATCTCTGTGATTTTGTTCATATCATTTCTGTCCAAATAACCATCCAATGCCCTCTTGAATGCCTCAGTTGAACCTGCCCTCACCACATTTCCAGGCAGCGTATTCCCTCAACTTGCTGAGTGAAGAAGTCTGTTCTCACATCACCCTTGCTTCTTTTGACATCACTTTCTATCAATGCCCTCTCAATCTTGTTCTTCTGTGAGTAAAATGATTTTTTGGAATTCCATACACACCACATCAACGACATTGTACTCATCAACTCTCGTGCTAATGCTGGGATATTTATTCTAGCTCTGATTATGAGCATAGCTAGGAAAAGCATAGCAAAACGCTGCACTGCCTAACATTGTGACTCGAGTTCACATTTCACAAGGAAATGCCACCTGCACCATGTTCCACAGATCCATTTCTCTCATCATCATCCCTGCAGACAGCTGCTTAGATTTGGTACTTGTATTGCAGACACGGCACAGGAAGGAAAATCACAATAATTGTTTTACTGAAAGAGATATCTGAAAACTCTGTAAGCCAATGCTAATATCTCATTTCTTGTAGCTGCAGTTTCATGGTTGGGTGAATTTCAGAGACTGTACGACACAATTCCATGTGTGGAAGTGGAGACCTTGAAGGAACATCGTGACCAAGTCTTACATGTTAGCTTCTCTCATAATGGCTACTTATTTGGATCCTGTTCCAAGGACTGTTTTGTCAAGGTAAGATCTCTCTGTGTGAATTTACAACCTGTCTCACTGTGTGTCTTTACCACCCCTCTCATTCTCTGAATTTAAGACCTCTTGTTCTGTGAGTTTATGATTTCTGTGTCTTTGCAACATCCCTCACTGTGTGAACTCTTTCAGGTGTGGAGCAATGATTTGGAGATTTCCGTGTTGCACAGCGCTAACATGCGCCCCTACAATTGGAGCTATACCCAGTTCTCCCAGTTCAATGCTGAGGATACCCTCCTCCTCGTCTCTGGCGTCTACATTGGGCCTCACAGCTCATCGTCTGGTGAAATTGCAGTCTTCAGTCTAGGTACCTCTCTGCCAGCATAACGTTAATGAGTTGGTTCAGAAATACCAGAACAAACTGAGCCTTGGGAAACAGGTTCTGGCCAAAATGGGAATAGGAGGAGGCCAATTCCTTCCTAAAACCTATTGCCCATTCAATAACATGATGGGTGATCAGGACACAAACCCCATTGGCCAATCTTTGATCCATAGTCCTTCAAATACAACAACATTTGTTGATCTCGGTCTTGAAAGCTGCAGTTCACCTTTCCCATTCACTGTCTTTTTGCAGGAGAGAATTCCAGAATTCCACTCAGTGTCGGAAAGGCTTTCTGGATTTCATTCCTGCATGGATCACCTTGAACTGAGGGTTATGCCCCATGTTCTGGACTCCCTCACATGAGATCAGAGGGAAGAAAGAGAATCTATCAAATACACAGCTCAATAAGATTACCCTTAATCTTCTGTATTCAGGAGAATACAAGTGATGTTAATGCAATCATTGCTCCTATTAATCCATTCAGACTTGGTCTCTAGTGAAGACAAGGGAATGATGCAATATCAATAGTGCATGAGATCATAGCAAGATGAAGGCAGATAGATGTATTTCACATTGAATATATAGTGCCAGACCTCCTTTTGGTGGAGGCAGATCTGTCCCTGTGGTACACTGAGGTACAGTACTGGTGGGAACAGATCTGTTACTGTGTAACACTGAGATACAGTACTGGAAGGGACATGTCTGTCACAGTGTAACACGAGTACAGTACTGGTGGAGGCAAGTCTGTAATTGTATAATGCTGGAGTACAGTACTAGTGGAGTCAGGTCTGTCATTGCATAACACCGGGAAAGACACTGTTGGGGTCAAGTCTGTCCCTGTATAAACTGGAGTGCAGTACTAGTGGGGACAGGTCTGTCCCTGTATAACACTGGGTACGATACTGATGGGGACTGGTCTGTCATTTGTTTAAGACTGGATGTGGTCCACCTGAACCAAGCTGAGAATAGGATCCTAATGGAAAGGCTAAATAGGGTAGTCAGAGGTACTTTAAACCAGTTAAAGGTGGGTATGGAACAGGAGAAGTTATTAAAGTTTCCAGAACAAGTAATAGAACAGAGAATATGGAAAGGATCAGAAATCTAACAACGGCACAGCAGACAAGAGGACAACTGTGAGAAGGGGGACAGTCAATGCAGGACTGAGGGTGCTGTACTTAAATACATGCAGTGTTCAAAACAAGATAATTGAGCTTGTAGTGCAGATTGAAATTGGCGGGTACAAGGTTGTGGGTATCACAGAGCCGTGGCTGCGAGGAGATCAGGGATGGGAACTAAACATCTAGAGGTAAGATTCTATTGAAAGGACAGGCTGTTAGGCAGAGGGGTGGGATTGCATTATTCATAACAAATTAAACTAAATCAATAGCAAGAATCAATATAGGGTTGGAAAGCGTAGAATCTGTGTGGGGAGAGTTGAGAGATTGTAAAGGAGAAAACCCTAGCAGTAGAAAAGACATGTAAGAAAGGCACTATTAAAATAACATGGGCAACTTCGGTATGGAGGTGGACTAGGAAAATCAGATTGGTAGCAGATGCCAAGAAAAGTAATTTGTGGGATGTATACAATATTTTTTTTTTTTTTTTGGAGAAGCTTGTGGTAGAGCCCACTAGGAAACAGATAAGACATAGCAGGAACTGCAGATGCTGGAGAATCCGAGACAACAAGGTGCAGAGCTGGATGAACACAGCAGGCCAAGCAGCATCATAGGAGCAGGAAGGTTGACGTTTCGAGCCTAGACCCTTCATCAGAAACCCGAAATGTCAGCCTTTCTGCTCCTATGATGCTGCTTGGCCTGCTGTGTTCATCCAGCTCTGCACCTTGTTGTCTAGGAAACAGATAATTCTGGATTTAGTGATGTGACCACAATATAATAGAATTCACCCTGCAGTTTGAAAGGGAGATTCTGGAGATGTAATGGGATTACAATTGAATAAAGGTAACTACAAAGATGTGAGGGAGGAGTTGGCCAGAGCTAATTGGAGGGCGAGCCTAGTAGGGAAGATGGAGGGGCAGCAATGGCAGGAGTTTCTGGGTGTAATTCAAGAGGCATAGCAGAAAAGAGTGCAGAAACATACTCAGGGGAGGATGGGGCAACCATGCTGACAAGGGAAGTCAGGGACAGCAGAAAAGCAAAAGAAAAAGTATATAATGCGCTGAAGATAAGTGGAACCTTTTAAAGACCAACAGAGGATGACTGAAAAAGCGCAATAAAATAAAGAAGGTGAAATAAGAGAGTAAGCTAGCTGGTAACATAAAAGAAGATTGTAAAAGTTATTTTAGATATATAATAGTTAAGAGAGAGGCAAGAGTGGACATTTGATCGCTGGAAAGTGGGGCTCGATAAGTAGTAATGGGGAGCAAAGTAATGGCAGAGGAACTGAATAGGTATTTTGCATCAGTCTTCATGATGCAAGACATCAGCTGTATACCAGAACTTTGAGAGTCAGGGGACAGAAGTGGCCATCACTAAGCTAAAAGTGCTGGGGAAGTTGAAAAGTCTGAAGGTGGATAAATCATCTGGACTGGATGGACCACATCCCAGAGTTCTGAAGGAGATAGCTCAGGAGATTGCAGAGGAATCACTGGAGTCAGGGAGATTGCCAGAGGGTTGGAAAATGGCTAATGTAACATCCCTGTTTCAGAAGGGAGGGAGGCAGAACACAAAAAATTATAGCTCGGTTAGCCTTACCTTGCTCATAGTTAAAATTTTAGAGTTCATTATTAAGAATGAGATTGCAGAGTTCTTGGAAGTGCATGTTAAAACAGGGCTGAGTCAGCAGAGTACTATCAAGAGGATGTCATGCCGACAAATCTGTCAGAATTCTTTGAGGAGCTTACAAGCAAGTTAGACAAAGGAGAGTCACTGAATGTGATCTATTTGGATTCGAGAAGGCCTTGAACATAGTGATGCACAGGAGGCTGGGAACAAAGGGTCTTTTTCAGAATGGTAGTGGATGACGGGTGAAGTTCTGCAGGAGTTAGTGTTGGAACCACAAATATTCACGTTATACATTAATGATCTGGACAAAGAAACTGAAGAGTGTTTGGTAGAGGTTTACAGGAATGATCCTGGGGACGAGGGTCTTGTCATCTGAGGAACGGTTGAGGATTCTGGGTCTGTACTCAAGGGGATGAGGGGTGATCTGATTGAAACTTAGAGAATAATGAGAGGTTTGGATAGAATGGACATGGAGATGTTTCCTCTAGTAGGAGAGACTAGGACACGAGCACAACCTCAGACTGAAAGGATGACCTTTTAGAACTGAGATGAGAAGAATGTTTAGAGCGATAGGGTGATGTATCTGTGGGACCCATTGCTGCAGAAAGCTGTGGAGGCCAAGTCATTGATTGACTTTGAGACAGAGATAGATAGGTTCTTGATTAGTAAGGGGATTGAAGGTTATGGGGAGAATGCAGAAGGATGGGGTTGAGAAACCTGTGAGCCATGATCAAATGGCAGAGCAAACGCGATGGGCAGAATGGCCTAATTCTGTTCCCGTACCTAACGGTTGTATGGTGTAGACAGGTCTGTCAGTGTATAACATTGGGGGTCAGTACCGAAGAGGACAGGTCTGTCACTGCATAACATTGGGGTACAGTACGAGTGGGGATAAGTCTGTCACTGTAAAATGCTGGGGTACAGTAATAATAGGTCAGGTCTGTCACTGTATAACACTGGCTTTAAGTATTGGTGGGGACTGAAATAATGTCGTATTGAGTTTGATTTTATTGTGCTACGGATACATTAAATCATGGGGTCAGGCAGGAGATTGGTATTTACGCTACCAATAGATCCATATTGAATGGCAAAACAGGCTAAAGACGTTCATGTGGTGTTTTCTTGCACCTACTTCTTTTTAATCTGCAGTTTGTGCAGTGTTTGCATTTTTCTGTTGAATCCCCATAGTGTGAAAATGGCCATTCAGCCCATCGAGTCCACACCAACCCTCCGAACAGCATCCCACCCAGACCCATTCCCCTCCCTATCCCTGTAACACTGCATTTCCTATGGCTAACGCACCTAACCTATGCATCCCTCAACACTTTGAGTAATTTAGCATGGCAAATCTACCTAACTTCCACATCTTTGGACTGTGGGAGAAAACTGGAGCACCCAACAAAAACCCACGAAGACACGGGGAGAATGTGCAAACTCCACGCAGTCAGTTGCCTGAGGCTGGAGTCATAGAGTCCTACAGCACGGAGACTGTACAAACGGGTCTACGCTGACCAAAATGTCCATTCACGCTAACCCCAAATCCATGCACTTGGCCATATCCTTCTAAACCTTTCCTATCCATGAATTCGTCCAAATGCCTTTTAGATGTTGTTAATGTACCTGCCTCAAACACTTCCGCTGGCAGCTCATTCCATGTGTACCACCCTCTGTGTAAAAAAAAAAAGCTACCCCTCAGGTTCCCATGTATTCTTTCCCCTTTTACCTTAAACTGATGCCCTCTAGTCCTCGATTTCCCCAACCCTGGGAAAAAGACCGAGTGCATTCACCCTATCTATGCCTCTCATGATCTCACACTTCGATTAGATCCCCCCCTCAGTCTCCTGTGCTGTATAGAAAAAAGCCCTAGCTTGTCCAACCTCTCCCTATAACTCAGTCCCTTGAGTCCTTGCAACATTCTTGTAAATTTCCTCTGCACTCTTTCCAGTTTAACAACATCCTTCCTATAGCAAGGTGACCAAAACTGAATGCCATATTCCAGGTGCGGCCTCACCAACTTCCTGTACAACTGCAACATAACTTCCCAACTTCTGTACTCAGAATTCAGAGCAGAAATGACAGGATACATCAGTTGAATACGTGGCTGCAAAGATGGTGTCGGGGGAGGGTTTCAGATTCCTGGGGCATTGGGACCGGTTCTGGGGGAGGTGGGACCAGTACAAATTGGATGGGTTACACCTGGGCAGGGCTGGGACTGATGTCCTAGGGGGAGTGTTTGCTGGAGCGGTTGGAGAGGGTTTAAACTCATATGCCAGGGGGATGGGAACCTATAAAAGAACCAGAGAAGAAGGGAGCAAGGACAAAGACAAAAGCTAGCAAAGGGAATAAGAAAAGTGATAGGCTGAAAAACCAAGGACAAGATTCAAAAAGGCCTATTGAGAAAAATAAGAAGGAGCAAACGCAGTTAAAAAGACAAGCTTAAAGGCTTTGTGCCTTCATGCGCGGAGCATCTGCAATAAAGTAGATAAATTAATCGCACAGATAGATGTAAATGAGTATGATATAATTGGGATTATGGAGACATTGCTACAGGGTGACCAGGGATGGGAACTGAATGTCCCAGAGTATTCCGTATTTATGAAGGACAAGCAAAAAGGAAAAGGTGGTGGAGTGGCATTGCTGGTTCAAGAGGAAATTAACACAATAGTGAGAAAGGATATTAGCTCTGACAATGTGAAGTCTGTATGGGTACAGTTGAGAAGTACCAAGGGGCTTAGTAGGTATCAAATATAGACCCCCAAACTGCACTGGTGATGTTGGGAATGGCATTAAACAGGAAATTAGAGATGCATATGATAAGGGAATATCGGTGATCATGGGTGATTTTAATCTGCACATAGATTGGGCAAATCAAATTAGCCACAAAACTGTAGAGGAGAAATTCCTGGAGTGTATTCGGGATGGTTTTCTTGACCAATATGTGGAGGTACCAACTCGAGAACAGGCTAACTTAGACTGGGTGCTATGTAATGAGAAGGGAATCATTGCCAATCTAGCTGTGCAAGACCCCTTGGGGAACAGTAACCACAATATGATAGAATTTTTTATCAAGGTGGAGAGTGAGGTGTTGATTCGGAGACTAGGGTGCTGAACCTTAATAAAGGACACTATGAGGATATAAGGCATGAGTTGGCTTTGGTAGATTGGGAACAGTGACTTAAAGGGATGACAAACATTCAAGGAATTCATGGGGGAATTGGGACAACTGTTTATTCCTGTCTGTTGCAAAAGCAAAATGGGTAAGAGGGCCAATCCATGGTTTACAAAGGAAATAAGAGATAGTATTCAATCCAAGGAAGAAATGTACAGATTAGCAAGAAAAATAATAAATCTGAGGATTGGGAGCAGTTTAGAATTCAGCAAAGAAGGAACCAGGGATTGATTAAGACAGGGAAAATACAATATGAAAGTAAGCTTGCAGGGAACATAAAGACTGATGCTAAGAGTTTCTATAGGTACATGAAGAGAAGGAGATTGGTAAAGACAAATGTAGGTCCCCTACAGACAGAAACAAGGAATTATAATAGGGGACAAAGAAATGGCTGAGGACCTGAATACATACTTTGGTTCTGTCTTCACAAAAGAGGACACAAATCAGCTACCAGAATTGTTGCAAGATACAAGATTTAGCGAGAGGGAAGAACTGAGGGAGATCAATATTAGTAGAGAAATGGGGCTCGGAAAATTGTTGGGATTGAAGGCCGATAAATCCCTAGGGCCTGATAATCTACATCCCAGAGTACTTAAGGAAGTAGCTCTAGAAATAGTGGATGCATTGATGGTCATCTTCCAGGATTCTATAGACTCTGGAACAGTCCCTGCAGATTGGAGGGTGACTGATGTTACTCTAATATTCAAAAAGGGAAGTAGAGAGAAAACAGAGAATATAGACCGGTGCACCTAACATCGGTAGTAGAAAAAATTCTCAAATCCATTGTCAAGGATTTTATAGCAGAGCATTTAGAAAGTAGTGGCAGGATCAGAGTCAGCATGGATTTATGAAGGGGAAATCATGCTTGACAAATCTGTTGGAATTCTATGAAGATGTAACTAGTAGAGTTGACAAGGGGGAGCCAGTCGATGTTGTATATTTGGATTTTCACAAAGCGTTTGAAAAGTCCCACATAAGAGATTAATGCACAAGATTAAAGCGCATGGGACTGGGGCAAGTGTGTTGAGATGGATAGGAAACTGGTTGACAGAGGAAACAACGAGTAGGAATTAATGGATCCTTTTCAAATTAGCAGGCAATAACTAATGGGGTGCCACAGGGATCGGTGCTGGAACCCAGCTATTCATATTAATGATTTCAATGAGGGAACAAAATGTAACATCTCCAAGTTTGCAGATAATACCAAGTTGGGTGGACGGGTGAGCTGTGATGAGGATGCAGAGATCCTTCAGCATGATCTAGACAGGTTGGGTGAATGGGCAGATCAATGGCAGATGCAGTATAATTTGGATAAATGTGAGGTTGTTCACTTTGGAAGCAAAAACAAGAAGGCAGATTACTACCTGAATGGCTGTAAATTGGGAGAGGGGAGTGTGCAGTGGGACCTGGGTGTCCTTGTGCACCAGTTGCTGAAGGTAAGCATGCAGGTGCAGCAGGCGATAAAGAAGGCAAATGGCATGTTGGCCTTCATTGCGAGAGGTTTCGAGTACAGGAGCAGGAATGTGTTGTTACGGTTGTACAGAGCCTTGGTGAGACCACATCTGGAATATCGTGCACAGTTTTGGTGTCCTTTCCTGAGAAAGGATGCTCTTGCTGTCGAGGGACTGCAGCGAAGGTTTACAAGGCTGATTCCGGGGATGGTGGGTCTGACGTGTGAGCAGGGATTAACTAGGTTGGGATTGTTTTCACTAGAGTTCAGATGAACGAGGGGGGATCTCATAGAGACTTATAAAAATTCTAACAGGACTGGACAGGGTAGATGCAGGGAGGATGTTCCTGATGGTGGGTATGTCCAGAACTGGGGTCACAGTATGAGGATTCAGGGTAGACCATTTAGGACGGAGATGGGGAGACATTTCTTCACCCAAAGAGTGGTGAGCCAGTGGAATTCATTACCACAGGAAGTAGTTGATGCCAAAACATTGAATGTATCCAAGATGCAACTAGATATAGCACTTGGGGCAAATGGGATCAATGGCTTTGGGGAGAAAGCAGGATTAGGCTATTGAGTTGGACAATCAGCCATGATTGTGAAGAATAGTGGAGCAGGCTCAAAGGGCCAAATGGCGGCCGCCTGCTCCTATCTTCTATGTACTGAGTGCCCTGACTGATGAAGGCCGGTGTGCCAAAAGCCCTGTCTCCCTGTCACTCCACTTACAGAGAACCGTGCACCTGAACTCCAAGGTCCCGCTGTTCCACTACACTCCTTAAGGCCCTACCAAACACCAAGAAACTCCTACCTTGATTGGATTTTCCAAAATGCAACGCCTCACACTTACCCATATTAAAATCTGTTTGCCATTTCTGAACCCACTTCCCCAACTGATCAAGATCCTGCTGCAACTTCTGATAACCTTCCTCTCTGTCCACGATACCACCTATTTTAGTGTCATCCGCAAACTTACTAATCATGCCTTGTACATTCTCATCCAAATCATCGATATAGATAACAAACAGCAACAGGCCCAGCACCGACCCCTGAGGCACACCACTAGTCACAGGCCTCCAGTCCAACAAGCATCCTTCCACCGTTACCCTCTGCTTCCTACCATCATGCCAATTGTGTATCCAATTTGCCAGTTCTCCCTGGATTCCATGTGATCTAACCTTCCAGAACAGCCTACCATGTGGAACCTCACTGAAATTCATATAGACCATGTCTACCGTCCTGTCCTCATCAACCTTCCTGATCACTTCATCAAAAAATTCTAACAGATTTGTGAGGCATGACTTCTCACGCAGGAAGCAATGCTGACTACTCCTAATCAAACCCTGTCTTTCTAAATGCATGTATATCTTATCCCTCAGAATCTTCTCAAATAACATACCTAATACAGATGTTAAGCTTACTGGTCTATAATTAGCAGGTTTTTCTTTGCAGCCCTTCTTGAATAAGGGCACAACATTTGCTACCCTCCAGTCTTCCAGGACTCCACCCATGGCTAACGATGATGCAAATATATCAGCCAGGGCTGCCGCAATTTCTTCCCCAGTCTCTTGCAGGGTACTTGGATATATCTGATCAGGACCAGGAGATTTATCCACCTTCATACTTTCTAATATTTCCAACACCACCTGTACTGTCATATGGACTGTCCCCAAGACATCACCACTAACTTTTCCAAGTTCCCAAGACTTCATGTCTTTCTCCACGGTAAACACAGAGGAGAAATATTCATTGAAGACCTTGCCCATCTCCTGCAGTTCCACATATACCTGTCCACTTTAGTGCTTGAGGGGTCCTATTCTCTGTCTAGTTTTTCTTTTTACTTTAATATACTTAAAGAATCTCTTTGGCTTCACCCTAATCTTCTCAGCCAAAGCTATCTTGCGCCCCCTTTTTGCCCTCCTGATTTCCTTCTTTAGTAAACTCCTGTATCCCCTATATACCTCCAGGGATTACCTTGATCCCAGCTGCCTGTTCCTGAGCAATGTCTCTTTTTTTCTGGTGAAAGCCTGAATATATCTTGTTATCCAGGGTTCCCTACTCCTGCCAACCTTGCCCTTCAGCCTCACAGGAACATACCGACCTTGAACTCTAGCTATCATACTTTTAAAGGCCTCCCACTTGCCAGAGGTTCCTTTGCCTGCAAACGAACTGCTCCAGTCAACCCCTGCAAGTTCCTGTCTGATTCCATCAAAATTCGTCTTGCCCCAATTTAGAACTTGAACCTGTGGACCAGTTTTGTCCTTCTCCATAACTATTTTAAAATTAATAGAACTATGGTCACTCGTCCCAAAGTGCTCCTCCACTGTCACCCCAGTCACCTGTCCTGCTGTATTTCCCAATAGTAGGTTGAGTTTTGCCCCTTCCTGAATAGACCCTCCACTTACTGCTTGAGGAAACTTTCCTGAACACATTTAACAAATTCCACCCCATCTAAGCCCTTAACACTATGAATCGAACACGGATCCCTGGTGCTGTGAGGCAGCAGTGCTAACCACTGAGCCACTTTGCCTCCCTGTTGTTGTATATTATGTCATGTGAAAGACTGTATCTGTACAAAATAGACACAATGTATAATGGAGAATAAAAAATTGTATACAGCCTGAGCTGCTTAGATGATTCAAATGATGGTGATTAAAATGACACAATAATGAATGCTGCTTGAAGCTGAATTCAGGAAGTATTTGTGATGTGTAGGAAAGACCTGAAAGTGAAAAGGAGACTGAGGTTAGAAAAACGAGTGACACAAATTGGAGTGCAAAAATCTTTAATAAACTTACACATAACATTTAAGAGGTTTTTAGGCAGTGTTCTGGACCAGACCAAATCTCCTTCAGAATATCAAGGAGATAGCTTAAACCCCAAGTGTTATCTTATTTAAAGGCAAGTTGGCTTTAAGCAAAACACACCTTATTCTTACCCTACAGTTAGAATACAAACAAAAGAAAGAAGAATTCGTCTAATTTTAATTCTGTTGGAAAACTTAACAGAATAATAGATTATTTAACTACTAAACAGCAATTGTTCCAAAATAGTAACATCCCATAAACACATCTTTGGCATAGGCAAATCAGTAAAATACATTGTCTCACATGCGATTCTGGCAGCAAAGAGACAGACTCCAGCTTTTTGCTGTGGCCAAGAGAGATGTATAGTAGCTTCCACAGCCAACTTCAAAACCCCAACAACTGCTGAAAACTAAACTAAAATCCTGAAACAAAACATTTTAAAGATTGGGTGCTACTGAAAGTAGAGATTTCACCAAGTCGAGATGAATACATCCGCGTTTGCTGAGGGAAGTTTAGAATGTCTGAATTAGGAGCAGGAGGAGGCCACTTAGCCCCTCCAGCCTGCTGCTGTAAACAATATGACCACAGCTAATCCTCTGCCTCCATTCCAAAAAGTCAGGGCGGTAATCGCTGAGACTCTGACCACAATCATCTATGGATTTGGGTTTTGTGCCAGGGAACTGGAGGATTGCAAATATTAAACTCTGTTCAAAAAGAAGTGTGAGGGATAAACTCAACAACTGCAGCCAGTCAGGACTTATTTAGACTGTAGCAGTTCAAGAAGGCAGTTCACCACCACCTTCTACAGGGCAATTAGAGATAGCAATAAATGTTGGCACAAACAGCAATCCTATGAATGAATACGAAAACAAAAACAGTTCAATCGAAGAAAATATTAAATGGCATTTGAAGAAACAAAAGATTCATTAATTAACTATGTATCAGCTTTGGCTCAGTTCAGAACACTCTTACCTTGACTCAGAAGGTTGTGGCTTCAAAAGACCCACTCCAGACTTGGGCATAAAAATCAAGGTTGGCCCTTCCTAATTTGGGTCTTTAATATCCATAAAACTTGAAATAAAGTCCTTTTCCACAATCCTTCAAAACTGAAGTTGTCTGAGAAATATTAAACGTAAAATATATTATGGCAGTTTCTGAAAATTATTCAGAGTTTCCAGCTGGAATGCACTGCCTAAAACAGAGAAGATTCAGGAATAATGTCTGTAAGGTAACTGGATACCTGGCACGGGAATTGAGTTTAAGAGCCGCGAAGTTATGCAGCAGCTCTATAAAACTCTGGTTAGACCACACTTGGAATATTGTGTTCAGTTCTGGTCACCTCATTATAGGAAAGATGTGGAACAGAGGGTGCAGAGGAGATTTACCAGGATGCTGCCTGGACTGGAGGGCAGGTCTCATGAGGAAAGGTTGAGGGAGCTAGGGCTTCTTTCATTAGAGCAAAGAAAGATGAGAGGTGACTTGATAGAGGTTTACAAGATGATGAGAGTCATTGATAGAGTGGATAGTCAGAGACTTTTTCCCAGGGCGGAAATGACTATTACGAGGGGGCATAATTTTAAGGTGATTGGAGGAAGGTATAGGGGAGATGTCAGAGGTAGGTTCTTCACACAGAGAGTGGTGGGCATGTGGAGTGCGCTGTGGTAGTGGAGTCAGATACTTTAGAGACTTTTAAGTGAATCTTGGATAGGCACATGGAGGATAGTAAAATGTAGGATATGCAGGGTAGTTTGATCTTAGTAGGATAATAGGTCGGCACAACATCGTGGGCTGAAGGGCCTATACTATGCTGTACTCTTCTATGTTCTATGTTCTATGTTTGAAAAGGAAGCATTTTCACAGCAAAAGGAAAGAGCATTTGTGTGAGGCTGGCTAATGAAACAGCTATTTGTCGTGCCTTTTCCTTGCTGTATCATTGTTTGAGGCTGTGAGCACTGTTAATTTCACCCACTCTGGGTGCTCTTTCCTTTCAGATGACTTCACCTTGCTGTCCAGAGTGAGGAATAAACCCTACGATGTCTTTGGTTGTTGGTTAAATGAAACACATCTGATCTCTGGGAACCTACACTGGATTGGGAATATGACGTCTTGCTCAGTGTTATGGTTAAACAAGGCCTACCAGGTAAATACACATTAGCACTTTGCTGCCATCATCCCTTTAAACCTAATCTTCTTTCAAGTTGAAGCCAATATGCTGACATTAAAAATAAGTAAGAAGTTACTATGTCTCTCTGATGCCAAATGTAGCAATTCAGTGCGTGCAAATAAGCATGACAGAGACTTAACAAGTGACTGTGTCAGAGAGAGCATTGGGCTTCACAGAGCATATAGTGTGAGTATCATAGAGACCTCGAGAGAAAGTATGATAAAGTAAGCAAGTTTCATAGAGAGCCTGAGAGAGAGTGTATGATAGAGTAAGCAAGTATTCTACACAGTCTTGCTGACAAGAAAACACATCCTGTCAAAGCCTGTACTTATCAAGACAATTCACAAGAAATAGCAACATAAGGGGGAGCACCATTTCTATCGTATATGACAAGAGCATGCTGTTGGTTAGCAAGTTGCTGCTATGGGTGTACATGAGCAAGAGAGTGTGTGTATGAGTCAGTGTGTGGATATGTGTGGATTGAGCAACTGTGTGTGTGTGCATTTGTGAGCAACTCTGTGTATGTGAGCCACTGCAATTATGTGTGTGTGTGTGCATCAGCAGGTGTATATGTGACCAACTGCATGTGTGTGAGCTGGTGTGTGTGAGCAAGTGCATGACTGCATGGTTAGCAGGTGTGACTATATGTGAGCGAGGGTGTGAGGACATGATCAAGACTGGGCTCTCTTCCAATACTCTCTGCAGCTGTGAAGGTGCGATCAAGACACAGCACTTTCAAGGGAACTGGGAAGAAAAAGAGCAGAAATGTCGATACCGATTAAACCAGAATCTCAGATTCATATAGCTGAAAGGAGGCCATTTAGCCTACTGTCTGTTCCAGCTTTTTGAAAAATCTTCTAATTAATTCTACTTCTCTGCTCTTTCGCCATTGCCCTGCAATTTCTTCATGTTACAGCCTTTATCCGATTCCAGATCATAGCAACCTTTCTGGAAAACCAAACTTCCCATCTTCCTTCTGGTTCTTCTGCCAATTTCTTTTAGTCTAGTGTTTACTCGACATTCTCACTACAAGAAACAGATCCTCCTTATTTACTCTGTGGAAATCACTCAATTTCACTCCCTTGATTAAATCTGTTCTTAGTCATCTCTGTTGTATTGAGACTAATCCCAGCTTCTTCAGTTTCTCCATATAACAGAGCTCCTTCAATACTGGAGCTGTTGTAATAAATCTCCCTGGCACTCTTTTAAATGCCTTGCCATCCTTCCTAAAATGTGAGGCCCATAACTGATGCTGTAGTTGGACCACATTTTATCAAGGCTAAGCATTATCTCCTTGTTTTTGCATTCTCTGCATCAATCAGTAAGACCATCTGCAGTTTCAACAGCCTTTTCAATCTGCCCTGCTCCATTTATAAATGAATACATCCAGGTCTCTTTAATTTTGCATCTTTAGAATCGTATGTTTCATATTGCCTATCCTTGTGCTTTCTGACAAAATGTTTCAGTTTCATCTGCTAAATGCCTAGTTCACCAGTCTATGTTTCACAGAAGTTGACTGCCATCCTTCTCGTTGGTTATAATGTTTCCAAGATTTGTAATATATGCAAACTTTGAAATTTATCCCTAAATACTCAATCCCAAGATGTTGAAGTATGGGAGACACCTCCATACCATGTGAAAAACAACAATTCAACAAGTCTCACTACTTTGTATCTCCTATCCAATACTGTATCCACACCACATTAAACTCACAAGCTTGAATTTTACTCGCCTTATCGAAGTGTCATCTTCACGCACCATTTCCATTTTGTACCTTTTTTATTCATTTACATGATGAGGGTGTGCTGGCTGGGTCAATGTTTACTGCCCATTTAATTGCCTCTGAGAAGATAGTAGTGAGTTGCCTTCTAGAACTGCGGCATTCCATTGAGGGCGCTGCTGAGAAGCGACTAAGGAGGATTCTTGGAGGAGTAGACTCAGTCACTGCAACCAAGGAGGGGAACACTGAGGAGCTGGTGTCAGTGACAGTGCAAGGGCATCTAACAGAGGGTGATGCTGAGGAGCAACTGAAGAGGATTCTGGGAGAAATCGGCTCAGACACTAGTGACTGCTCAGGAGCAAATAAAAAGGAGACCAGCTTTAGAGAAGGGCTGCTTTTTGGTTGAAGTGCTGCTGGAGGTTTAAGTTTGGGCTTTGGTGAGGAGGGCAATCAGCAACGAGGTAAGGTAAGATTCTGTTCTTTGTCTTACTGTGAAGGGGCAGAGATGGCAGTTAGGGCAGTGGTGTGCTCCTGTCAGATGTAGGAGATCAGGGAGCAGTCTAGTATTCCTGACGACTATGTCTGCAGGAAACGTAACTGGCTGCAGCTCCTCACAGCCCATGTGGTTTAGTTGATTTGTAGGTTGATTGAGACCCTTGTCTCAATTCCTTTTTATAGGCAACTGACAGCCCTCAGAGTGAGAGAGTATTTTCCTTTTTCTTTTACCAACAGCACAGGGATGTTTAAATGACTATTCTCAGAGCTGTGAACCCCACAGCACACTAGTCCACACAATAGAACGTCAGGCCATTAACACAAACAGATTAGCATTGCAGGTAGTTTGTAACCTCTACTTTGTATTTCCTGGAAAGCCAAACCACAAAAACTCTGTAGGGGTGACTTTCTGTAGAGAGGGGGAAGACAGTCAGTTCCTTCGTTATCTCCTCCTGTTATATTTTTCTCTCTCAAATTTTTTCCAACAATCTACAGGTACAACATTCCACAAATCCCAAATAGGACCTTTCTGGACAATTTATATCTGCTGTCATTTTTTTGAAAATGGCACATCACTTTTACAAAGCACATTTTGGAATTTAAAAGTTAATGATGTCCATGGTTGGGGGTTCTGAAACCTCCCCAACTCTTTTACGTCCCTCTGTATCTCGCCTGAGACATCTAAAATCCCGGAACATTAAGCATTCGGTCTTGTCTCTCTCTCTCAACCAACTCTCTGTAACAGCTACAACATCATAGTTCTATGTAGTAATCCAAGCTTTCTGTTCATCTGCCTTACCTGTCATACTCCTTGCATTAAAAGAAATACACCTCAGACCGCCAGTCCTGCCATGTTCATTAACCTCTCCTTGTCTATTCTTCCTTTAGTCTTACGAGCCTTATTCTCTGACTCCTGTTCGGTCATTTTACTTGCTGTCCTATTACTCTGGTTCCCATCCCCCCACCACACTAGTTTAAACACTCCCAAGTTGCACTAGCAAAACTCACTGCCAGGATACTGGTGACCCTCTAGTTTAGGAGCAACCCGTCCTTCTTGTATAGGTCCTACCTGCCCTGGAAGACATGCCAATGATCCATGTACCTAAAGCCCTGTCTCGTATACCAGCTGTTTAGCCGGGTATTTAACTGCACTATGTTCGTATTCCTAGCCTCACTAGCACATGGCATAAGAAGTAATCCCAAGATTACAACCCAAGAGATCCTGCTTTTCAGCTTCCTATCAACTTTCTGAACTCCCTTTGCAGGACCTCATCTCTCTTCCTGTCTGTGTGTCATTGGCTCCAATATGGATCATGACCTCCGGCTGCTCAAAGAGACATCCTTGACCCTGCCACCAGGCAGACAACACACCATCCTGGAGTCTTGCTTGTGGCTACAGAAACATCTGTCTGTGTCCCTGACTATAGAGTCCCCTATCACTGCTGTTTCATTGTATGTATAATAGAGAAAAGTTATTTGCCTTCCAATGATATTTCAGTGGAATAGGTCCCGCATGGCGGGTTAGTCATGAAAGTTAGGTCGCATGGGATCCAGGGAGAGCTAGCTAATTGAATTCAAAACTGGCTCGATGGTAGCAAGCAGAGGGTGATGGTTGAAGGTTGTTTCTCGGACCGGGGGCCTGTGACTAGTGGTGTGCCACAGGGGTCAGTGCTGGGACCTTTGTTATTTACATAAATGATCTGGACATGAATGTACAAGGCATGATCAGTAAGTCCGCAGATGATACAAAATTAGGAGTTATCATTGATAGCGAAGAAGGTTATCAAAAATTACAGAGGGATCTTGATCAGATGGGGAAGTGGGCTGAGGATTGTCAAATGCCATTCAATACAGATAAGTGTGAGGTATTGCACTTTGGAAAGTCAAACCAAGGTAGGACTTATATTTAATGATATGGTCCTGGGGAGTGCTGTGGAACAGAGGGACCCAAGAGTACAAGTACATAGTTCATTGAAAGCGGTGTCACAGGTGGACAGGGTGGTGAAGAAGACATTTAGCATGCTGGCCTGCATCAATCGAGGCGCTGAGTATTGGAGTTGGGACGTTATGTTACAGTTGTATAAGACGTTGGTGAGGTTGCACTTGGAGTATTCTGTACAGTTTTGGTCACCCTGTTATAGGAAAGACATAGTTAAACTGGAAAGTGTGCAAAGAAGATTTACAAGGATGTTGCCAGGACTAGTAGGCCTGAGTTATAGGGAGAGGTTGGCCAGGAAAGGACTTTATTCTTTGGAACATAGGAGAATGAGGGGTGACCTTATTGAGGTATATAAAATCGTGAGGGGCATAGATAGGATAAATGCATATCGTTGTTTTTCCAGGGATGGAGATTTGAAAACTAGAGGGCATAGGTTTGAGTGAGAGGGGAAAGATTTAAAAAGGACCTGAGGGGCAACTTCTTCATGCAGAGAATGGTTCATATATGCAGTGGGCTGCCAGAGAAAGTGGCTGAGGCAGGTACAATAGGAACAGTTATAAAACATTTGGATAGGTACATGGATGGGAAGGACCATAGAGGGTTATGGACCAAATGCGGGCAAATGGAACTAGTTGAGTGGGCACCATAGACCAGTTTGGGCCGAAGGGCCTGTTTCCATGCTGAATTACTCTATGACTCTATGGCTGTAATATCTAGACCAAGTTACAGTGAAGTAGGGTTAAAAAAACCTTGGTTATTTGGGCAATGACAAGGAAATGGAATCCAGTCCCCATTTTGAGGTCATAATTTGCGCCCTGACTTATTTTTGTGTCATATACTCTAGTAAATACAAAAATAGCTTGTCTCTTTTACACCACAGTCTAAGGAACATGGAGTTATAAGACAGAGGATCAATAACACTCTACAGTGGTAGGTGTCCTTACAATGTGAGATGTTTACATAGGCAATGTTCATTTTATATCCAGTTAAGAGCTCATAGGCCCAACTCTTCCAGTCCCTGGATTGCCAAGGAATGGATATATAATGAGAAATGTGTGTGAGGACCTTTTGGAAATCCTGATGCACTGGCTGACATGGAAATGGTTGAGAAATTTCATTTTCTGATGGATATTTCCATACTGTCTGGAATACTGTGTAAGCACCTTTTGACTTTGATTCGATTGGGAGAGTTTAGACAGTTCTGATGTCTATACTTGCACATTTACTTGACCAATGTTAGACAGAAAACAAATTAGTCCAATTCCTGGGCAACTTCAGAACTGACCTCCATCTCAGCCAATACCCTTCCTATCTACCACCTGCCAACCTGGTAATGTCACTAAAACCAGTAATCCCGAACCCCAGGGGACATGAGTTTGAATCTCATGATGGAAGGTGGTGAAATTTGAATTCGGTCAATAAAATTTGGAATAAAAACTAGCCTAATGATGACAATAAACCCATCTGGTTCACAAACATTTCCTTCCCTATTTAGGCAAAGAAACTGCTGTCCTTACCTGGTCTGGCCTACATGTGACTACAGACCCTCAGCAATGTGCTGACTCTTAACTGCACTCTGGGCAATAAATCTTGGTCTAGCCAGCGATACCCACATCCCATAAACAAATAAATAAAACCTACCCACCTAACACCGCACTCATTCACGAACATCACACTAGACTTAAACTTTCCATTTGTCAGTGTGTCGTAAAAAGGGGATCTATCCTGTCTGCCCCAACTACACTGTACTGTGGTAGAATTCCCCAGGGCACTGATGTACTCCACGTTTCTGGAAAAGCTAGGTTCAGGAGAACCAGGAAAAATGTGGAGCAGGGTCAAGACAGGGCAAGCTTCAAGCAGAGTGGATCTGACAATGTTTGAAAAATCCAGACACTATAGGTATGAGGCTGGAAAAGTTGTCTGACCTGCTGTGCTTTCCAGCCTCTCACCTATAGACTCTGGCTTCCAGCATCTGCAGTCCTCATTGTCTCCAAGTTCGGAAACTCCAGGCTATAGTTAACAAACTGATACAAAAATCTGCCAATAATGTGACTGCAGTCTGTCTCTTGCACATATCTGTTTCTATTCTGAAGAATGTGTACATGTCAGTTTGAGGGATTGTGTGTTTGACTTCAAATGTGAATGTGTATCTGTGTGAGTATCTGTGCCTATGAGTGTGTTGTACTGCATACGTCTGCACTATTTCCAATTTATGTTCTGTTACACTCTTTGGTTGTTTGTTAATCTTGTTTTCACCTCCTTTTCTTCTCTCAATCTTGCTCACAATGCTTTTGTCTTGTGATTATCAGTACTCTCCAGACTGGCTCTGTATTTATTCTCTATCCACTGATCTCTTTCAGATCCGTCAATTTGTTAGTTAGAACTGTACTGAAGCACACTTACCAGTGGAAAGTCACAGTAACTGAAAGGCCCTGCACTACTGTATTCTGTTGGTAACTCAGTGTGATTGATTTCTTTTTCCTCAGTATTTATGAGCAGAATCACTTGGAATAATGTTCTGTACAGTTTCAGCAGTTTGTGTAATCTATGGCAACCAGAAGATAGGCTACAACCACTAGAGGGAGGTGTCTACCACAGTCTGTGGGATCAGTGTGCTATAACCATGGGCTGGTGAAGTCCATGCAGTCAAACTGAGGATAACTTAGGAATTGGGGTATAGATCACCTCTCATCCAAAGAGGACTTTGGAGTACTGGAGGATATAGATCTTTCACAATATGACACTAGAGCCAAATATTGATATGAGCAGATCTGTCACTGTATAACGTGGGTACATCAGTGAATAACGCTGGTATACACTACTGGTGGGGACAGGTCTGTCACTCTATAATACTGGTGTACAGTGCTGATGGGGACAGGTCTGTCACTCTATAATACTGGTGTACAGTGCTGGTGGGGACAGGTCTGTCACTCTATAATACTGGTGTACAGTGCTGGTGGGGACAGGTCTGTCAGTGTGTAACACTGGGGTACAGTACTGGTGGGGTCAGGTCTGTCGCTGTATAACACTGGGGTACAGTATCAGTGGGGACAAGTCTGTCGCTGTATAACACTGGGGTACAGTACTGGTGCAGACAGGTCTGTCGCTGTATAACACTGGGGTACAGTACAGACGTAGGCAGTATTTAGTCTTGGAACAGGAACCTGATTGAAATAACTTTAGGAAGTTGACCTGAGATAATGTTGCCGTGTTTAACAGTGTCACGATGGTTGAAGTGATGCTTTGATTTCAAATGGAAAGTGTCTTGATGTCCTATTTCAGGATTGATCTGCAATTCCAAGGACATTCCCTCATGAGTGGTGGCAATGCTGTGTGTGAAATGGACATCTGAGGCCTGACATTGTACCAATGGACCAGGGAAGCAACTATAGAGAGAAATCACTGGAGTTAGAGTACTGCTGCAGTTCTGGAATGCACGTTATAGGATATGATAGCGCTAGAGTCGGTGTAGGGGAGATTTACCAGGATGCTGTCTGGTCTAGAGAGTTTCAGTTGTGAAGAGAGTTTGGACATACTGGGGTTGTTTTCCTGGAAGCAGAAGAGATTTAGAGGGGACGTGAGTGAGATAGTTATTATGAGGGGCATAGATAAGTTAGAGGAAGAAATCTTGCCCCTTGCTGGAGGACTCAATGACAATGGAGCATAGATTTCAGGTAAGGGGCAGCAGGTTTAGAGGACATGTGAGGAAATTGGGAATCTGGAACTCACTGCCTGTAAGTATGGTAGATGCAGAAACCTTCATAATAGTTCAGAAGTATTTTGATGTGCACTTGTGATGCCATGGCAGACAAGGCTATGGGCCAAGTGTTGGAAAATGGGATTAGAGTAGTTGGGTGGTTGTTTTTGACCAGCATGAATGTGCTGGCCTTTTTTTGTGCTGTAGATTTCTATGACTCTGCCACAGAGTAAACTTTTCAGGTTGAGTTTTTCCAGTTGCTAACAGTTTCCGTTACTTGTACTGTGATCTCCTGCCACCCAGGGCACTCCTGTGCCTTTGCACAAACAAAAAATAAATTGCTGGAGAAACTTAGGTCTGTGAGTATCTGTGGAGAAAAAACAAAGTTAACTTTGAGTCCAAGTGACCCTTGAAGTTGAGATCTGAAGAGGACCCGAAATATATACTGTCCCTCCACAGATGCTGCAAGACCTGCTGAGTTTCTCCAGCTATTTCTGTTTTTGTTTATTTCAGATCTCCAGCATTTGCAGTTCTTCATTTTACTTCCATGTCTTTGCAGCTCAATGCTACCCTAAAAACAGCCTCTGTATGGTCCACTGCAACATTTGATAGAGACCTGGTTCATCTCCATCCCACACCACATTCTGCCTTAACTGCATTTCTTTATGAAGTGTTCTGATGAAAGATGGAGCAGCTCAAACGTGCACTGTCTATTTCGCCCCATCTATTTCCTATTTTAATTGCCCAATTCCAGCACCCACAGTGTTTCACTTTGGCCCGTGTGTAATATTGGGATATCAGTCCTGAGGGCTGGTGTGTTGCCTATTTCTCGGAAGTCTTAATGATATATCCCACTTCTCACTCTAGGATATCGAATCAGAGAATATAAATGTGGTGAAGAGGCTGTTCCAGCTGCAGAATCTGAATGCCAGCACCATTCGCACGGTCATGGTGGCAGACTGCAGTCGACACGACACTCCCGACCTGCTGCTGGGCTCCGAGGGGCAACCGTGTGACCCAACTCCTCGAGTGTTCGACCTGGGCAGTGACAGTGAGGATGAGGTTTGCAGCAGAGCAAAGTGCAGGACTGAGAGCCCAGGAGAGGTGACGGTCAGCAGCCAGGATGACGGACAGAGAGAGGGGAATGTATTCTCCAATGGGGAGCAGCCCCTGATGGATGAGAAACAAATTGAAGCAAGGGTGGCAGAACTTTTTCTACAAGCTAAAAAAAAGCCAGCAGACATGACCCTCCTGTCTGAACAGCAGACAAATCCAGACAAAAAGTACTTGATCTTCACCACAGGAAGCCTTACATATACTCCCCATCAAATAGGTAGCTATCAGCTCCCGTGGCCAGAGTGCTCTGTTAACAATATGCTGAACATCAGTGTTGGTGATGTATTGGTAACAGCTTGCATTTATATGGTACCTTTACTGTCCCAAGGAAGGAGCAATGATGAAGTAAAATTTGACTAAGACAGATGTGGAGATGTTCAAGCAACATTTGTAAAGTAGGTAACAGAGAGAGGTGGATAATATCACAGAATGGTCGCAACATATAAGGGGGCAATTTAGCCCACAGAATTTGTGCCAGCTTCCTGCAATTCCCTGCAGCCTTGCTAATGTTTCCTCTTCAGAAATTGGTCAAATTTTGCTTCAAAAGGGGTGGCAGGTTGGTTTTTTGGTTAGCACGGCTGCCTCACAGTGCCAGGTTCGATTCCACCCTTGAACAATTGCCTGTGTGGAGTAAACACATTCTCCCCGTGTCTGCGTGGGTTTCCTCCAGGTGCTCTGGTTTCTTCCCACAGTCCAAAGATGTGCAGAATAGGTGGATTGGCCATGGGAAATGTGGAGTCATGGGATAGGGTAGGGGGTTGGGTCTGGGTGGGATGCTCTTCAGAGGGTCGATGTGGACCAAATGGGCTGAATAGCCTGCTTCCACACTGTAGGGAATTTACGAAAGACTCATTGACTCTGCATCCCTGATCCTAAGCATTTGCTCCATAAAGACATTGTTCCTTATGTCACAATACAAACCAAAAAAACTGTGGAAACTGTAAATCAGAAAGAAAACCCTTCTGAGGAAGGGACTGGAAACATTAACTCTGGTTTCTCTTCACAGACACTGCTGGACCTGCTGAGCTTTTCCAGCTATTTCGTTTTTGTTCTTTATGTCACTATTGCTTCTTTTGCCAATCACCCTAAATCTGTGCCCTCTGCTTCTCGATCCTTCCACCAATGGGAAGGTATTTCTCACTGTCTATTCTGGTTTGATCACCTCAAACTGATCTCCTTAACCTTCCCTTCTCCAAGGAAAGTGGTCCCAGCTTCTCCAATCTATCCTCATCACTGAAATCCTTCAGCCCTGGAACCATTCTTGTAATTCTCTTCTGCACCCACTCCAATGTCCTCATGTCCTCAAAAGTGCACTGCCAAGAACAGGACAGCTATGATTTATTCAGTGTTTGAATCATAGAATCCCTACAGTACAGAAGGAGGCCATTCAGCCCATTAAGTCAAACCAACCCTCCAAACAGCATCCCACCCAGACGCACCCCATCCCCACCCTATCCCATAACTCCACATTTCTCATGGCTAATCCACCTAACCTGCACATCTTTGGGCTGTGGGAGGAAACTGGAGCATATGAAAGGCAGCTTTTTGTTTCTTATTTCTTTGAAGTCTGTTGTTTGGGCGTTGGGCAAAGGAGAGGAACAGGGTTGGTTTTATCGGATATCAAGTGAGATACCTATGGATCTTGCAGCTGCCCAGTCAAAAAACCTTGGAACACATGGAAATGAATGTACTAGGCATACTGGCCCCTCATTTTGAATTGATTTTTATTTGTTCATGGGATGTGGGTGTTGCTGCCTGGGTCAGCATTTCTCCATCCTTTACTGCTCTAAAACTATGTGGTTTGTTTGGTCATTTTAGAGGGTGGTTAACAGTCAGCCACATTACTGTGGGTCTGGAGTCACATGTAGGCCTGACTGGGTAAGAATGGCAGATTTTTTTCCCTAAAAGACATCAATGAACCAGATTGGTATTTATAACAAGTGACTGACTACCATTAACAGGTGCTGTTAGACCAGCTTTTGATTCCAAATTTTATTTACTGAATTCAAATTTCACCATTTACCATGGTGAGATTCAAACCCAGGTCCCCAAACTGGGACTCTGCATTTCTAGTCTAGTGACTTTAGCACAACACCAATGCTTCCCACATAAAGTATACAAGACCTGAAGTAGGTTTTATTTGTCGGTTTCACATTGCTTTCCATCTGACAGTGGCCAGCAGCAGCCTGTTAATGGCAGTGCTTTATGGAGGGGTGATTCCTCACTGGATTTCTCGAAACCTCTGTCATTGCAGGTATTAAACAAATTCTGCCTCAACATATGACGACATCAGGACCTGTATTAGGGGAAGAACGAAGCTCCAATGAGTTCTTTGATGCATTGGACTACACAATCGATGTCCATGGTCACATTATAGGCATGGGTCTGTCTCCAGATCACAGGTCAGTCATCCCCTCCATTCTGCCAAAGCTTTTGAATCCATATCAGTGACATCAGCTTGTACATCAGCTCCTGTAGCTACTCAGTGCTTTGTGGTTCTGATACTG
Organism: Rhincodon typus; assembly: GCF_021869965.1. Lineage (NCBI taxonomy): Eukaryota > Metazoa > Chordata > Chondrichthyes > Orectolobiformes > Rhincodontidae > Rhincodon > Rhincodon typus. The sequence goes on from NC_063359.1 coordinate 994,225, forward strand.
CATTCTTCTGCCTCACAGGTATTTATATGTGAACAGTCGAGCCTGGCCCAAGGGCTGTATCATCAGTGATCCCATGAACCCCCCACCCATCGCCGAGGAGATTGATATCCATGTGTTTGACTTGAAGACAATGCGGGAAGTCACTCAGACTCTAAGGGCACACACAGCCTACACACCCAATGATGAGTGCTTCTTCATCTTCCTGGATGTTAGCAGAGATTATGTCGCCAGGTGAACGGATGGGGCTTTGTTTTTCCACTTTTGATCCCTCTTTAGGTTCCACAGGTGCTGCAGCCTGACTTCCTCTGCCACAACGGCTACTCATACTTCAGGAGGGGAAGGGGCAGGGCTGGTACAGTCAGGATAGTGAGAGTCACTAGGAAGAATCCATCTCTCTTTCTTCCTCACTGGGCACTGACTCCATAGTACACCTGTGTAGGTTGGTACAATACCCTCAACTTGGCCGAGAGAATTACAGCTGGTCTCAGGCAGAGCTAATCTTGTCTCCTAAAATTATATTGAATCATGAAGAGCAGGGACCCGGATTACCAGAACTTGTTCACTTTTGATTCAGGGAGCAAGAGGAAGAAATTGTTTGTTTCTTGAAGGTGGGATCACCGTGGTGGATACTGCATTTCAGCCTGGCTACTTCCTGGGGTCCACCACTTCACAATTCTGTCTTCAGCCAATTCAGTTCAACCTGTTGATCTGAAAAGACATCTGAGCACACTGGAGACAGCACAGACTATGGGCCACAATATCACTGAGAGATACTAATGACAAGTGGCTCAGTCATTAGCCATGTCCAAGTGTAGCCAGTCGGTTCCAGGATAGCTACACCACTGCTATCAACCTTGTAATGTGGAAAATTGCCAGATTTTAGAGGTGTACCATGGGGTTCCATGCTGGGACCTTTGCTGTTTGTTATATACATTAATGACTTGGATATGAATGTAGAAGGTATGATTAATAAGTTTGCAAATGACATGAAAATTGGTGGTAGTGTTAATAATGAAGTGGATAGTCTCAGGCTACAGGCTGACATTGATGGGCTGGTAAATTGGGCAGATCAAATTAATCCTGATAAGTGAGAGATGATGTATATCAAGTTTTTGAAGATTTGTAGCTTCTGGACGAGGTTGTAGACATGCTTGCTGAGCTGGTTTTTGGTTGCAAACGTTTAATCACCCTGCTAGGCAACATCATCAATGCGCCTCCAGTGAAGTATCGGTGTTCCGTCCCGCTTGTTATTTATGTGCCTCGGTTTGCTGGGGTGGTTGGTATTACTTCCGGTTCTGTTTTTCAGAGGTTTGTACACCGGGTCTAATTCAATGTGTTTGTTGATGGAGTTCTGGTTGGAATGCCAGGCCTCCAGGAATTCCCTGACGTGTCTCTGTTTGACTTGTGCAATTATGGACGTGTTGTCCCAGTCAAATTCATGTCCCTCTTTGTCAGTGTGTAGTGAGACAAGTGACAATTGGTCGTGTCTCTTGGTGGCTAGTTGGTGTTCGTGTATCTGTATTGTCAGTTTTCTTCCAGTTTGGCCTATGTAGTGTTTCTCTCAGTCCTTGCATGGTATTTTGTACATTACACCAGGTTTGTTGGTTTTGGGTATGGGATCCTTTAACGTTTGTCAGTAGCTGTCATAGGGTGGTTGTTGGTTTGAGGGCTACTGTGACACCTAGGGGTTTGAGTAGTCTTGTGGTCATCTCTGAAATGTCAATGATGTACAGTAGGGTGACTAGTGAATTTGGTCATGTTCTGGTCTGCCTCGGAGGTAACGACAGATTGTGCTTTTCGGGTATCCATTCCTTTTGAAGACTCTGTATAGGTGCTCCTGTTCTGCTTTGTGTTGCTGCAGTGTGTTGTGACGTGTTTAAATAGTGTCCTGATGCAGCTCAGTTTGTGGGTGTTGGGGTGGTTGCTAGTGTAATTGTGTGTAGTCTTTCTATATACGCTAGTCTGAAGTTCCCCATTGTTTTTGCGTTCTACCATTATATCCAGAAAGAGTAGTCAGTGGTTGTTCTCTTCCTTACATAATGGTAGAACACAAAAACAACAGGGAACTCCAGACTAGCATATGTAGAAAGACCAGATACTTGGATATCAGTCATTGTGGTTCCCAGATATCGCTGCAGGAGTTGCTCAAGGTAGTGTTCTAACACCTCAAATACTGAAGTAGTCCACATCCAAATGCAGCAAGATCTGGACAATGTCCAGGCTTGGGCTGAAAATTTGGAAGTAATATTCATACTAGACAAAATGCCTGGCAATGACTATCTCCAATAAGAGAGAATCTAGCCATCGCTTGGTGGTGGTGAGATGCCTTCTTGAATCGCTGTAGGTACACCCACAATGCCCTTACGGAGGGAATTCCAGGAGTTTGACCCAGCACCAGTGATGGAATGATGATATATTTCCAAGTTAGGATGGTGAGTGGTTTGGAGATGAACTTGCAAGGCGTGTCATCCCCATGTATCTGCTGCCCTTGTCCTTCTAGATGGAAGCACATGTAAGTTTAGAAAATGCTGGTGAATTTCTGCATAGTATCTTGTACATGGTGCACACTGCTGCTACTGAGCATTGGAGGAGGGAGTGGATGCCTGTGAATGTGCTAAGCGATTGGTCAGGCTCGGATGGTCAGTGACGGATCGGGGACGTGTTTTGGGGATGGAGGCGGACAGGACGGTCAGTAACGGATCGGGGTCGTGGTGGGTGGGGGAGGGAAACGGGATGGTCAGTGACGGATCGGGGACATGTTGGGGGGAGGAATGGGACAGTCAGTGACAGATCGGGCTCCCATGTTGTTGGTGGGGTGGGGTGGGGTGGGGAGGGGAGGGGAATGGTCAGTAATGGGTCAGGCTCCATGTTGGCTAGTCTGTGAAATGAATGTTGGGTCTTGACATTCTACCCATCTCATTCTGGCAGTGGTGCTGAGGACCGGCATGGCTACATCTGGGACCGGCACTACAATATCTGCTTGGCCAAGCTCCAGCACGAGGATGTGGTGAACTCTGTGGCCTTCAGTCCCATGGACCAGGAGATGTTGATCACAGCCAGTGATGACTGCACTTTGAAGGTCTGGCGCTCACCCCGCATCCTGCGCATCGTCAGCAACAAACCCAATCGCAAGAAACTCTCCTTCTTCTGGCTGAGTAAGAAGTGACTCTGGCAGACATTGAGTGGCTGTGTATCAACTCAGTCTGTTCAGTATTGAAATTCCTGCCTTCAGGAAACGGGCAAGTGGAGGGGAAAATGTTAAATCAAACATGCATTTATTTGGCTGTGAGCATCCTCCTTGTCCCTCTCTGTTTGTTGGGTATTTCCTCATGTTTGGGTGATATGACACAGATTGGCCTCCGGCCTCCAGTTACTTGTTTGATGAGTTGACTCAGCCTCACAGAGTTGTGCCACCAATTCAGTGAGTGTACCTATCAGCTGCTTGAACCCTCATCCAACACTGAGCTAAATGTTCACCTCATGCACTGTCACAGACAACACAACAACCCCGACTTCTTGGGCTGGGGCTTCTTCCTTAGGGCTACAACTCTGCTTTAAAAATTGACTTTGCCTTGTTGTAATTCTAATGTAAAACGTAAAATAAAAATCTTTATATTCTCTACCCCCAAATCGATTCAGGAAGACATGTTATCACATGTTCTAAAGTTGCTGTTACAATGTTGAAAGCATTGGGCTGGTTACTGAATCCTCGTCTGTTTATTTGCCTGTCACAGCCCAGTTTCCTACTTAGAGAGTTCATTGATACAGACAGTAACAGTTCACTGTACTGCCCTCCTGTATTGCACGAGAATGACTGCGATACTGATCTAGCAAGTTAAAGATCAAACCAGAGCAAAGTAGCAAAATCCTTAACCTCAGTCTAATTGAGGTCACATCTGACAATTCAAGATTTTTAAACAATGCAGATTCTCAAATTGCCAATGAAAATTTAATTTCAGTAGATTCTACCCTGAGATCTGTGGCTGTTCATTCATTAAGTATATCCAACGCTTAATTTTTTTTTCCAGAGTCCAATACCTATCAATCTAAGGACAAGGTGACAGTGAGCTTAGGTCAAAGTTCAGCCAGGCCAAGAAGGATCAAGGGGCTAAATGGTCTTCTCCTTTCTGTAATGTTAGAAGTGACCATGAAGCTGTTAGATTGTTATTAAAAAGAACAACTAGGAGGAAAACCTAACATCCTTGTCCAGTCTGGCCTTTGTCTGACTAGTTCCTAAGGTGTTAGTCACACATCAAAAATAAATAAACCAGGATAGCCAATGGCGGACACACTGATCCTAAGAATAAACTTTAACAATCTCACCGCAGTAAATTCTAAGCAAGAACTAAAATTAAAACATTAAAAGCTGTTGAATTGATTATATTGATTCCTTATCTATAAGCAGTCACCTTCTCCAGGTAAGTGGAGATGATTCTTAAATGACAGCAACACTTATGCCTAATGTCACTGTCCTGAATATCTTTCAGTATTAACACTGCACTAAACCCACCAACTATTTTTAAAAGTTAACTATTGCTGCTGGAGTGGTAAAAGGGAACAGGAAGCCTGGACAATTTCCGATCATAGACCAAACCTCATCCGTTGGTCTGTTAAGCAAAAGGAAGATGTTCGGATGAAATAGCAGAAGTTACTACTACTCCATTTTAATCAACCTTCTCTTACAGAGTGCACCAATATTTCCCTACCATAGGACTATGCCTGATGAGACAAAATTGTGGGCAATTACACTTCTCTCTGTCATGAGCCGTTGAAAGTGGGGAAATTCCAGTTTAACTTCCTGTTACCTCAAGGAGCACCTGAAAATTCTCAGTGACTGTTGTCCTAGCCTATACTTAAAACTCCAACCATTAGCCCAAAAAAAAATCATTGACTAAGGTTCTTGGTCCCAGCCACCGGTTGCATGTAGCACAATATTCTGTATGAAATGAAAAATAAATACTTGCATAGTTAAAAAGAATGCCATGTTTGTGTCCTGTACCGCTCCTCCGCCAACTGCAACTGGTTTTAATGCCACCTGAACTCTTCATGCATCCATAGTACACTATGGAATAACTCCCAATTTCTAACTGGGTAGGACCCGCTCCATATTAGAAATATATAGTTACACTTGTTGGCTGTCCAACAGGAAAGACTGAACAGGCCAAAGTTATTTCCTTTTCAACAGAAGGCTGAGGACATGACTTAAAACAGGTCTTTACATTTTCACAAACTTTTCCAAGTATAGGGGAAACCAAAACCTGAGGCCATTATTAGGCAAAATATGTAACTTGTTTACACAAGGAATGGTTATGGCAAATAACTTAGCTTTAAAAAGCAACATGAGAGAAAATCAACTGACATGCCACAAGGAGCAGAAATACTTGCATTTATCATTGCGTCAAATGGGCTATAAAACTGAGATGCTGCACAAATGTCTTTCTGTCCCTATTATGTTTCTTAAAAAACAAGTTGAGTGATAGCAAACAGTTTACACAAAAACCAAACAATCGGACCAGCTTTCTAAATTGTCTTTTGCCAGGTGCCCAATACCAGAGAGTATCCTGAACTGCTTAATAAATAAAATCTTAATATTCAGCAATGATGAGGAGGTTTGGCTAACGGTAAAATTAAATCAATTCTGGTTTAATAAAAACAAAACAATTTTCTTTATAGCTGTGTGTGGATTAGCAACCAATACAAGGAAAAGTCGTGTACAGCAATAAAACCCACCTTGAACCCAACGGATGCATACATTCTACACACACAATGTACAGGTGTCTCTCTCTCTCTCACACACACACACACACACAAACACAGTTTAGAGAAGCTCAAGTCCATTAAATATGTCTGCTGACCCACATCAACTAGCCTTAAACTACTATTCTAAACAACACAGACCCAATCTATACTGAATAAAGCACATGTTCTTATAGACCATTCCTTCCTGTATCCCCAGAAGGAAAGGCAGCATGCCCATGCACTGCCCACAAATCCACATACAAGCTGTTACTATTGCCAATGGCAGGTAACGTGGTCCACACAATACAATCCAGCAGCACCCTGTTGCCGACTGCAGGAAAGAAATAGGAGCTGAGGTGCTTTTATTTGTTTTTTATTTTAATAGCAGTTCATTGGTTTATTGTTGATGCTGCTTCCTGGATTACAGCAGGAGCCCAGCTTAGATTCCCTGGAGATTCTCACAGTTTCCAGTTTGTTTTCGCCTTCACTTTCACTGGAACCTGGAATGTTCATGGTACTGCACTTTTGGTTTCATCCACCCTTTGCTGAGATGTGCATCAGTTAACACTGGCCAAATAGCAAGGATCTCTGCCCACAATTTCATTCAGTTTGATATATTTTGACACTCAAAGCCATTTTGATTACTGCCACTGTTTACTATCAATCCTGTAATTTTGCTAATCCTAACTGCAAGATATGAAAGCTGAGAAAGTAGCCCATTCCTCATAAAAGTATTTACCTACAATATTAACGTTAAGGAAAACTGCTGTGTACAAAATCCAGGCAGTCAGCTAACATGACCCTAAGGTATTCATTCAAGCCCGAATGCTCTCGACCTCTCAGTTCAAAGAGACTCAAGTCCATTAAGTATGTCTTACCCCCATCAACTTGCATTAAACCGTTACTCTCATAACACAGACCCAAACCATCCTGAGTAAAGCACATATTCTTACACAGACCATTCCCTCCTGAATCCCCAGGAGGAAAGGGAACATGCTCCCACTGCCCACAGATCCACACACAAGTTGCCACTATGAGGAAGCATAGCATATACATTACAACCCAGCAATAGCCTGTTGCCAACCGCTGGAAAGAAATAGAGCTATGATGCTTTTATTGGTATTTTATTTTAATAGCAGCTCACAGTTTTTGATGCAGATCCAATCATAGTTAGTATCCACAAGAACATGTGGTGTGCATTTTACAACTTCCTCCAAACTAGGTAGCACAATCTCACATCTAACCCACTCCTTCACGGAGCTACATTAAACTCTCCCTCCATAGTGCAGAAGCCACTGGCCACCACACCATATACCTGCTCCTGCTCCCCTTGTCGTGAAATATCAGAGTGGCACTGAGATTTTGTCTCTGTTCATTTCACCGTTTCCCTGAAAACATACTCCTCCATACAGTCCCACATACTGCCTGCAAGAACCATCACGTCTTTCCACACTCACCTGGCTGGAAAGCTGCAGAACTCCAACTCACTGCTCAATTTACTTACATATTCCATCAATCAAAGCAGGAATCAGGGTAAAACATACTGAACACAATATTCACTCAGCCATTTATGTTCTCTGTCATTGTACAGCTATGGACAGGGGCAGCAGTTAATCTCGAAAACATCAAATTTTACTACTAGGGATTCCAAAGGTGAGGCTGTATGAGCAGTGCCATTTGGTCAGCAATCCCTCGCATCAAGACTAACCAATACCAGTCCACTTTCACAACTGCTAAAACTACTGCCTAGCCACTGGGAAATTCCCGTAATGCACAGAATTCAGTCCAGTTCATTGGCGAAATCTTCCCAACGGAGCATCCACACTTTCCTCCCAAACACCTGAGTGTGCCAGATTCATGATACTTTGTTCAAGTAGTTTATGACAGGTGATCCAGTGAGTATCAATGGCCATATTCAGACCTAACGGGAACTTTCCAAAACCATAGATTCACCCAACGGAAAAGTTGGAAATGTTCCCAATTAAACATGAATTGATTTATGGTAATTTTTTCCTCAACTCCAAGTCTCTCAGTATCTTGAAATAATTCTTACTTAATGTCTGTGTCTCACCATCTCACATGGTCAGCTAACATCATACGCTCTGACCAAAAGCATTTCACTATGCTTCAGCCAATAGTACCACACAACCTATGGACAAGGCAAGCAACGATGAGCCAGGTTATATTGGACACTTCCCAATTCTAACAATCAATCAGGTCTCTGCTCTAAGATTCACAACAAAGGGAGAGAGGCACCGGAACACCTGCTGCCAATATCCTCTTTTCCGTCTTGGATCAGGACCGGACCCTTTTGTCACCTACCCATTGCTCGGGTGAACTCTCTTGGTGGAGCATGCAGGTCTGGTATCTTGTCGAAACTCTTCCATACTGAAGCCTTGGCCCATCCAGAGACATCAGAAGGAATTAAGCTTCTTAGAGCTCCATTCATTCTCAACAGTCACTTCATCACCTGGAATTACTGTGTAAAACTTATAAATTATTATGTTTTGCTTATAAAATAATGAGCTAGAGGCTGTTAATATATAAAAGGGTAAATAAACACAACCAGCACTCAAAGTCCTGATGGAGAGATTCTAAGCATTGCTGAGTCAAGCTTCTGCCTTCCAACATGAACTCGATGTTTGGGAGTTGTTAGTGAGCCCATCCTCTCCTCTTAAGTGTGTTACCTCCACGGTGCACATCACCACCAAGGCAAGGAAACATACCTTCACAGTTAAACGGCCACCCAGTTACACAGCTCAGGGTTAGAGACACCACCTCATTATTAATGGCACTGTCCAGGTGGACTTAACATGGAGATGGAGGTCACACTGCGACTGACAGCAATCAACGTGAGTATTCTACTCTAGGTGCAACGCACAAACTATTTAAGGTTCCTTTAATGCCAAGCTGGGAGTGGCACATTGCATACATTGCACAGCAAGTGAATCATTATTACAGGGACTGTGACCTCTTCCAGGTTAACTCTGCAGCTCACTGTGTGACTGAAGAGCTGTGAACATGGAAGACAAGAATAGCTGCTCTTTCTCTCCCGCAGGGAACTACTCGCTCCCAGCTGACAAAGCTCACGCTGCCAAGTGGAGGATGCTCGTGGGGCAGACAGTCCCAACTCTGTTCACACTCAGCTTGAGGATGTGCTGTGTCACTGACTGTGGTGTGCCTCAGCAAGGGGAAAGGGAAAGGTACATCCACTGTGCCTTGCCTTAAGCTGCTGTCTCTCGTCTTTCTTTCACAAACACAGTTTGTGGCTTTGGCTCACAGTGTGGCCATCAAGATGCTGCTATCTCTGGCAAGTCTGCAATAATCAAGAAGCTCCTGCAATGGAACCTCTCTTTACAGGGAGATACAAACCAGTAACAGTATAAGCTGCAGAACGGCTACATGCTCATTTGATTAGAATCATAGAATCTCTACAGTGTGGAAGCAGGCCATTTGGCCCATCAAGCCCACACCAATCCTCCAAACAGCATCCCACTCAGACCCTATCCCCTACTCTATCCTTGTAACACTGCATTTCCCATGGCTAATCCATTTAGCCTGCACATCCCTGGACACTATGGGCAATTTAACATGGCCAATCCACCTAGCCTGCACATCTTTGGACTGTGGGAGGAAACCGGAGAACATGCAAACTCCACATAGTCACCCCAGGATGGAATGGAACCCAGGTCGCTAGCGCTGTGAGGCAGCAGTGCTAACATCACTGAGCCACTGTGCCGTTCTAATGTACATTGTTTCTTAATTACAATGTCTGTTGAAGATAACTCCCATCTGCTAATGACAGGCCAGCCATTACCTAGTTTAATGGCAGAGGTGTAGGAGGTTGATCTACTCCAGGATAACGACTCAGCAACAAAGAATAACTTAAGCTATGGCAGGTAACGTGGAAATAGTGCTCAGTGCGGTGCACACACCACTCACTCACACCGTGACCAGCAGCACAGCACCACTAAGATAGTCAACTGTTGCTGCATTGTACAGTGGACAGCAGCCCATTGCAGTGAATGATGAAAGGTTTGTTACAGGTCAGTTAAATCCACGATGGCTTTGATAAAAATGCAGTCTTCACGCGAGTAATTGTTCTTGTTGTCCAGTTTGCTAAGTGGACAGAAAAGAGGGCACCCACTGGCAATGTTCATCTCGGTGACTGGTCTTTGGAATGAGGAGGAATTGATGTCTGGTCTGAATGCATCGATGATGTGCTCACGGTTAGTCTGGTCCATCAGCAACAGAGTGACCTGAGGACAGAGATAACACTGGGAATCAAAACAACCAGCAGGCAGCACAGCCACTGAGATCATTCAGACATGTGACCAATGTCTGCCATGAACAGGACACAACAACTAAACAGTGCACATTAACATTCCCACAAACAGCAACACATTAGTGAGCCTATAACATGATCTTTTCCTCATGTGGGTCGAGTGACAAATACTGTACTTGAGAACCCAAACTCACCAGACACCACTTCCCCACAGCTCCACGAACACTTCCACTCTTCCCCCCCCACCACACAACCCTGTGACCATCTCCGCCACACCACCCCATGACAACCTCCGTCCCTCCACTACGTGATCACCTCTGACCCTCCCCCACCCCAGTGCCCACCCCCACCCCTCCCCCCGTGAACACCTCCACTCCTCATTACTGCCTTCGCTCCACCACATGACCACCTCACCCCCCCCACTACTGACTGCCTCCACCCCTCACCCCTCCGCTGTGACTGCCTCTGCCCCTCCCTCAGTGACCGGCTCCACCCCTTCCCCTCCCCTGTGACTGCCTCCATCTCCTTCTCCCTCCCCCAAGTGACCACCTCCACCCCTCCCCTAGTGACCACCTCCGTGACTACTTCCACCCCCATCCCTCTCCCACCACCAGGAACAGACAGCATGCCACCCCAACCCCCCCAACCATTGGTGACAGACTGTATCTTCATTACCTCCCGCTGCCTCCACTATTCACAGTTTACCAGTATTGCACTGAACGATGAAACCAGGTATCTACACCTGAATCTGCATGCAGAATACAAGGACATTTAACCCCAGGTCACTACCTGCAGCCACTGGCCAATGAGAAAGCCAACCCACCTTTTGTTTGAAAGGCCACCTCAACAAACCATCGTAGTTTCCTCTCATAATGACAAAGAAGAGAGACATGTGGGTTCCACGTCCCACACCATCACCATTCAGATAGACACGCAGGCACATCTTGTAGCCATATTTGCTGGTGTAGAAAGCTGGACAATGGGTAACAAACATTTAATGTCAGACTGGAGATCTCGGCACAGAGATCAGAAAGTATGCAATACTGGCAGCCAATGCTATATAACATACACCCGTACCTTAGGTATTCTACATTTAACTGCATTAAAGCACAAATGTGGCAATGGCTGAATAACAGCAACAGAGTACAGGAGTGTCGAATAAATGCAAACTTTCCTCCAGCCTGTAAACCACATGATTCCCAGAGATCGGTAAGTGGATGCCTGCTTTTCTCAATTGTATTAATAACAAACTTGGGTCAAAATTTACAGATTTTGGGTCAAAATTTACAGATGATTCCAAACTTGGAGGCCATTGTGAATCAACAGGGGGGACAGTGTCAGACTCAATGAACAGATAGGTGGCAAACAAACTCTTAATGCTGTGCAGTGTGATGTGATAGCTTTTGGTTAAAGGAATGAGGGATAATATGAACAGCACAATTCTAAATATGGTTCAGGAGAAAATGGACCTGGTTGTCTGTGCAGCAGTTGTTAACGGATGCAGGACAGGTTGAGAAAGTGTTTACAAAGCCAGTTGGGATCCTGGGCTTTTGAAGTTGAGGCATGGATTACACAGCAAGAGGGTTATGGTGAACCTACAGAAAATACTAGCCTCTGCTGAATATTTCAGGCCAGTTCAGGGCACTGCACTCCAGTAAGGATTTGAAGGAATGTATAAACATTTCACAAGAATGAAGTTCCTCATCCCTGGAACCAGTGATGTGGATGGATTGGTGAAGATGGGGCTGTTTTCCTTGGAGAAGGGAAGGTTGAGAGATTTAACTGAGATGTTCAAAATCATGAGGAGTGAGGGTAGAGTTAATGGGGAGGAACTGTTCCCATTGGTCGAGAGATTAGGAAGCACAGCACAAAACAGGCAATGATGATACAAGGGAAAACAATGCCTCCGATCTGTATAATGCCATCAACTAAATGAAATGTCCCAGGGTGCTTCACAGACACATTATAAACCATGGTATTACATTAAGTCAGTAGATAGTCAATACATTCCTGATTCGGAGCTTGGGCAGGTAGACGCATGTTTCGAAAGAGAATTGGATAAACAGATGATAAGAAAGGTTAGAGACAGGCAGGTGACTGGCATTCACACAGTTGGTCTCGGAGGTAGCAACTTTCCACAGAGTAGGAATGGAATCTGTCCCCAAAATCTTGGATATGGCTCAATTAGAGTATTAAAGCCATGGATTGCTGCAACTACTGTTAATGAGAAAGAAAAACACCATTCACAAGAACTGCCTTTGAGTTTATCATTAACTTAAAAGAGCTGAATGGGATTCCCCTGTTACTACGGTGTCAAGGAAAGCAATATGGAGTTGGCTTGAATAAACAAACAATTCTTCCTGTTGGCAAATGCGTGATGGGGACGGTGTAGAGAGAGCTCTAGTTTGCATCTAACCCAGGGCTGTAACTGTCCTGGGAGTGTTGGCTGGGGACTGCGTAGGAGAGGCTTTACCTTGTATATGTTCCCATGTGTCTCTCTCCTGGGTGTGTCTGACGGACACTGGGTCCTTCCCAAGGGACCTTCCCTTTCAAAAACATCTTCACTTAGTGTCACAGAATCATACAGCATGGAAACAGATCCTTCAGTCTAACCAGTCCATGCTGACCGTAATCCCAAACTAAAATGGTTCCACCTGCCTGCCCTCAGCCCATATCCCTCAAAACATTTCTTATTCATGTATTTATTGAAATGTCTTTTAAACATTCTAACTATACCTACATCCACTACTTCCTCAGGAAGTTCATTCCAAAAATGAACCACCCTCTGTGTAAAAAAAAAAATGCCCCCATGTCTTTTTTTAAATCTTTCTCCTCTCATCAAAAACATGCCCCCTAGTCTTGAATCCCCCACCCTAGAGAAAAGACACCTGTCATTCACCTAATCCAGACGCTTCATGATTTTATAAACCTCAATAAGGTCACCCCTCAACCTCCTACGCTTCAGTGAAAAAAGTCCCAGCCTATCCAGCCTCTCCTTATAACTCAAACCCTCCATTCCCGGCAACATCCTGGTAAATCTCTTCTGAACCCTCTCCAGCTTAATAATATTCTTCCTATAGCAGGGCAACCAGAACTGGACACAGTACTCCAGAACAGGCCTCACCAACATCCTGTACAAGCTCAACATGACATTCCAACTCCTATACTCAAAGGTCTGAGCAATGAATACAAGCCTTCTTAACCACCTTATCTATATGACACAAACTTCAAAAAATTATTTAAAAAAAACCCTAAGTCTCCTGTTCTACAACAGTATCCAAGGCCCTACTTTTAATTGTATAAGTCCTGCCCTTGTTTGTTTTACTAAAATGCAATACCTCACATTTATCCAAATTAAACTCCATCTGCCACTCCTCAGCCCATTGACCCAATTGATCAAGTACTCTTTGAAATCTTAGATAACTTTCTTCACTGTCCACTATACCACCAATCTTGGTGTCATCTGCAAGCTTACTAAGCATGCTTTCTATATCGGAGAATTTTCATAGAATCCCTACAGTGTGGAAACAGGCCCATCGGTCCAACAAGTCCACACCGACCCTCAGAGCATCCCACCCAGACCCATCCCCCTATAACCCAGTCTCATCGAAATCATTAATATAAAAAGGCAAACGAAAGTGGACCCAGCACCGATCTCTGTGGAACACTGCTGGCCACAGGCCTCCAGTCAGTAAAACAACCTACCACCCAACTCTCTGTCTTCTGCCGTTAAGCCAATTTTGCATCCGATTGGAAAGCTCACCTAGCTAGTTTTCTAAAAAAAAAACTGAACTTCACATCTAGCTTCTACAGTGCAGTCTTTCCGATGTCTCAATAGAAGAGAAGTAAAAAGAAACTTCCACTACTTAAATTCTACTTGGCAAATATTCACTTCATTCCAATAGTATTAAATATCCATAATTATAGCCAACATTAAAATCCATGAATACACCGCAAAATGGCCTGCTGCTGAAAGGCTGAATGACACTGCAACTGTGAAGGAACGTGATATACTTCCACGTTAGGATGGTGAGTTAATTGGAGGGGATCTTGTAGGTGGTGGCATTCCCTTATATCTGCTGCCCTTGACCTTCTGGGTGGCACAGGTCATGGGTTTGGAAGCTGAGGGGTTGCTGCAGTGGGATACATACAGTTGCCACTGAGCCTTAGTGTGGAAGGAGTGGATGTTGAAAGCGGTCAATGATAATGGTTTTTTGAAAAGAAAATCAACCTATTTGGGAATGCTCTGACACACTTCTGTGCTAGACAGGACTCCAACCTGGACCTTCTGGTCCAGAGATGAGACACTACCACTGCTTCACAACAGTCCTATGTTAATATAGCAAGTAATTCAGGTTAAGTTGAGAATCAGGAGAAGGCTGCTAATTGATGTCTGGATACTTAAACAGGGAACACGAGGGTTCTGTGGTGCATGGTAGTGTCACTACGTCCATGCTAGAAGGACTGGGTCAAGTCCCACCTCCAGATATGATAGCCACAAAGGTATGTCATAAAAACCATTTTCCATGTAATCAACTGGTTTAGAGCGTTAACAGGAGGAACAGCTCGGATAGAGAGAGAGGGGAACTTTGTTTGTGCAGACAGTTTATTGACTACACCAGTTCGGGTCTCTTGATTTCTGTTTGAGCGGCCTGGTTAGAATCAATTAACTGTGGTAGCACAGGATGGCTGCCTAACTATTGGAGACTAAGATTTCCTTCAGACAAAAGGTTGGTAATTTAAGTTACTTTGCATTTGGAATCAGTTATTGTTCTCCAAACATGTCTGGATATGATTCCCCACCAGTGTTTTGTGAAGCTGGACCTTATGGTTGATGGAAGAATGAAGGAGAGAAATGGACAAGGGTTATATCCTTGGCAAAGACAAAAAAAAACAAGCCAAGGTCTTGGCACTATTGCTTCTAACTAAAAGCAGGATCAATAATACTTATACATGGAGCTACAGCCTCAAAATTGGACATGGAGAATGGCTTGGAAATCCAATTAAAATTTATGGACAGAATTTAAGTAAGTTGATCAATTAGAGGCATGATCCAACTTTGATAAATTTGCAAAGCTGGATGGTTGGCAGCGTGCATTCCTTGAGGATAATTGGCACAGATTACACTCTTACAGAATATGAACAAGTCTTAAAAAGTGAGGAGGCATAATACACTTCATACACACATATTATGAGCAGATTACGGCAGATATGGGCTGAATGAGTATGGACAAAGTGATACCGATTGATAAGATAGGGCTAATGATCCTCATGGACTATTGCTGAAAGTCAGCATAAAAGTAACATCCACGCCAGAAAGGGCCAAAGAATGGAGGCATGCTATCATTAAAGGGAGAGCAGGGAAAGCCACCAACAAACACAAACACTGACTAAATGTAAATCATGAGGGGTATCGACAGGGTTAATGGTAGGTGTCTTTTTCCTAGAATGAGGAATTTCAAGACTAGGGTGCTTATTTTTAAGTGGAAGAGAGAGAGATTTAGAAAAGACATTAGGGGCACATTTTTTACACAGAGGGTGGACCACGTGTGAAATAAACCTTCTGAGGAAGTGGTGAATGCGAGCAAAGTTACAATATTTAAAACACAGTTAAGTACACGAATAGGAAGGGTTTGGGGGGATATGGGCCAGGAGGAGGCAGGTGGGACTAGTTTAGTTTGGGATTATGTTCAGTATATGTTTGGGTCTGTTTCCGTGCTGTATGACTGTACGAGGGACAGGAGTAATGTGGAAGGACAGGAGTAATGTGGAAGGCCAGAAAACACAGTATAAATTCTGAAATTGGACCTGGAGGTAAACATGGCCTTAGGTAAAGGTCAAGAGTTATAACCGGGGAATATCTTTTTGCATTCCACAATGAAATCAGAAAGGGAGCAGAGAGCATAGATTGACAAGAACAAGGACCATTGAGCAGATTGGGAATCCCACGAGAATCTGAACTCCTCACAATTTAGGGATAGAAAGAACTGCAGATGCTGGAGTCAGGGATAACACAGTGAGGAGCTGGAGGAACACAGCAGGCCAGGCAGCTTCAGAGGAGCAGGAAAGTTGACGTTTCCGGCTGGGACCCCTCTCCACACTGTGTTAGCCCCTCACAATGAAGAATGATTAATGGCTACTAATAATTAAGTTTATAAAGGATACCAAACAAAATGAGTTGGAAAGCTGGGGAGAATTTGATGTGTAAGTGCAACTAGAGACAGGCAATCAATGCTGGCCACCCAGCAATGCCCACGTTCCATGGGTGAATTAAAAAAAGGGGCTACATACAGGACAGCCCAGTTTATCACACTGAGGAACATGCGCAGAAAAGTGCTCCCTGATGATGTCTACAAGATAAAGCCAGACTGGTGACTTAGGGTTTCAAATAGAGAGTTGGTGATCAAAGTTAGTGTACTATCTACAAGATGCACTGCAGAAATTCACTAAAAATCCCTTAGACAACCAAATACCCAACTACTTCTATCTAGAAGGACAAGGGCAGCAGACACATGGGAACACCACCACCTGCAAGTGTCCCTCCAATCCACTCACCATCCTGACTTGGAAATATATTGTCGTTCCTTCACTGTCACTGGGTCAAAATCCTGGAATTTCCTCCCTAATAGCATTGTGGGTCAACCCACAGCTGGTGGACTGCAGCAGTTCAAGAAGGCAGCTCACCTCCACCTTCTCAAGGGCAACTAGGGATGGGCAATAAATGCTGGCCCAGCCAGCAATGCCCACCTGTCATAAGCAAATAAAAAAAAACACTATGGCAGGAAAAGTGAGCTAGATATTTTCTTAACTTTTTTAATAACATATTCCTGAGAATGTAAATCAATGGATGTAAAAGTTCCATTTTCGTAAGTGGGAAAATTTCAAAGGGGAGTCTTTTGAAGCCACGTAAAGAAGCTAACCATATAGAAGGCAAATTGTGACAATTAAACAAATATGTTTATTGTTGACTGACATATCACGTGTGGGTGGTATTTCTCAGTCAGGTCTATCTCACTGAAAGTAGACTGCATTCAATTAAAAGCAAACCCAGACATGTTTTGCAAGTTTCAAGCATCTTTATGTTGTATGTTTGTGGTTTTCTGTGGGAAGAACCTGTAGATGTCAGTATGAGTAGGTTCTTTTGGGGAGGAGTAAACTTCCAGCCTTGGATGATCCAGAAGCTATGAATTTTGCCACTTTTGGTGATGCTTCACATGCCAGTCTTCCAGGTGGATAGTCTAGTAAGGCAGAGTTTATCATATTCTTGGTCTGAAAGAATACTAAATATTGTCCCTTGGCATGGGAAATCAAGAAATTAAAAAGGGTAGTTAAAAGCACGTTCGCTGCTGAAACTTTGGCATCAGTGGAAGCAATAGATAAGCAATACTTGCCTAATACTCTGAAGAAAATCTTATTAAAATACAAAAAAAAACACGGTCCCAGAGAGAACAATTATCCACAATACATTCTATGGCAAGGTTCATTTGACAATGAGTGTCGCAGAGAGAAGCTTCAGAATTGATCTTGCTGGTGTGAAGGAAACGTTGGAATGAAGAGAGATTTCTAAAACAAAGTGGCTTAACACAGTCATGAGTTGTTAGTTTGTTGCTGCAGATGGAGTTTAGTTTAGATAATGTGAGGTGCTCCATTTTGGTAAGGCAAATCAGGGCAGGACTTATACAATTAATGGTAGGGCCCTGGGAACAAAGGGACCTGGGGTGCAGGTACACAGTTTCTTGAAAGTGAAGTCACAGGCAGACAGGGTGATGAAGAAGGCATTACATTGAGTATAGAAGTTGGTATGTCATGTTTCGGCTGTACAGGACATTGGTGAGGTTTTAGAATACTGGTTACAATTCTGGTCAGCCTTCTATAGGAAGGATGTTGTTAAACTTCAGAGGGAGCAGAAAAGATTTACAAGGACGTTGCCAGGATTGGAGGGCTTGAACTGTAGGGAGAAGTTAAATAGGCCGGGGCTATTTTTCCTGGAGCATCGGTGACTGAGGGTGACCCGATAGAGGTTTTTAAATCATGAGAGGCATACATAGGGTAAATAGGCAAGGTCTTTTTCCTACGGCGGGGGAGTCCAAAACTACAGAGCATAGATTTAAGGTGAGAGGGGAAAGATTTAGAAGGGACCTGAGGGGTAACTTTTTCACGCAGAGGGTGGTGCACGTATGGAATGAGCTGTCGGAGGAGGTGGAGGAGACTGGTGCAAGTACAATATTTAAAAGGTATCTGGATGGGTACATAAATAGCAAGGCTTTAGAGGGATATGGGCCAAATGCTGGCAAATGGGACTAGGTCAAATTGGGACGTCTGGTCAATGCAGATGAGTTGGACCGAAGGGACTGTTTCTGTGATGTATGACTCCATGACTTTATGTTTTATGAAAAGACATGCTTGCCCTGAGAAATTATCAGAAGCCCTCAAACAGGTACATCATGTTGCAAGAACATAAAAAGTTAGTTGTTTGTTTCGATTGCTTTAAAAGAACAAAAATTATAACATATTACACATTCCTGAGCATTACACAGCTGTCCTTAGCAATAAGAGTTGAAGGTGGATTAAAAACTCCCAGGCCTCAAGAGGTCAGTGTTCCCTGTCTACACTGGGTGTGTTAGATTGGGGTGGGTAGGTAGATCAGAGACCCCCTTGTGAAGGGGCTGGCATAAATCAGTCTAGGAAGTAAGCAGCTAACTGGGTCACTTGGCCTGACTGTCTGCCTCTTAAGTGGAGATCAGCACTACCCTGTATCGATAGACAGACGTCTGGGATGAGCAGAGAGTCAGCATAATGATGAACTGGAAAAATATTCACAGACAAGGCAAAGCTGCCTCGCAGCAAATGCATAACTTCATGACCGGTTCTACTGGTTGATATCCAAAGATTGAGAGCTAACTCTCATCATGCATACCATTGGGGACCTGGCTACAGTTATTTCTTCACCCAGAGAGTGGACAAGCTGTGGAATGAGAACGGTGAGGTCAAAATATTGAACATTTTCAAGGAGTTCGATATAGTTCTTAAGGTTAAAGGAATCAAAGGGTGTGGGGAGAAAGCAGGGACAGGGGACTGAATTGGATGATCGTACTGAATAGCATGAAGGAGCTGGCTCGCAGGACTCAATGGAGTCATAGAGTCCTGGAGTCCTACAGCACGGAGACAGGCTTTTCGGCCCAAACTGATCCATGCTGACCAAAATATCCATCCATGCTAACCCCATTTCCCTGCACTTGGTCATATCCTTCTAAATTTTTCCTGCACATGTACTCGTCCAAATGCCTTTTAAATGCTTTTAATGTACCCACCTCAACCACTTCCACTGACAGCTCTTTCCATATGTGTACCACCCTCTGTGTAAAAAAGTTGCCCCTCAGGTTCCCATGTATTCTTACCCCTCTTACCTTAAACTGATGCCCTCAAGTCCTCGATTCCCCAACCATGGGTAAAACACTGAGTGCATTCACCCTATTCATGCCTCTCATTATCTAATACACTTCTATAAGATCCCGCCTCAGTCTCCAATGTTCGAAAGAAAAAAGTCCTAGCTTGTCCAACCTCTCCGTATAACTCAGTCCCTTGAATCCTGGCAACATCCTTGTAAATTTCCTCCACACTCTTTCCAGTTTAATTACATCCTTCCTATAGCAAGGTGACCAAAACTGAACGCAATACTCCAAGTGCAGGCTCAGCAACTTCCTGTACAACTGCAACATAACTTCCTAACTTCTGTACTCAGAATTCAGAGCAGAAATGACAGGACATATCAGTTGAATACGTGGCTGCAAAGTTGGTGTCAGGGGGAGGGTTTCAGATTCCTGAGGCACTGGGACTGGTTCTGTAAAGAAACCTCTGTAAAATCCCCCCTCAGTTTTTTTAATTCATTCACGGGATGAGAGCATCGCTGGCCAGGCAGCATTTATTGCCCAACCCGGTTGCCGAAAGGGTAGTTAAGAGTCAACCACATTGCAGTGGGTCTGGAGTCACATGTAGGCCAAACCAGGTAAGGACGGCAGTTTCCTTCCCGAAAGGAGATTAGTGAACCAGATGGGTTTTTCCTGACAATCGACAATGGATTCATGGTCATCATTAGATTCTTAATTCCTGATATTTTATTGAATTCAAATTCCAACGTCTGCCGTGGTGGGATTTGAACCCAGGTCCCCAGAATGTTATCTGGGTCTCTAGATTAACAGTCCAGCCATAATACCAGTAGGCCAACCTCCTCCCTCAGTCTCTTAAGCTCTAAAGAAAACGGTCCGAGCTTGTCCAACCTCTCCCGATAACTCAGTCCCTTGAGTCCTGGCAACATCCTCGTAAATTTCTTCCGCACTCTTTAATAACATCCTTCCTACAGCAAGGTGACCAAAACTGAACACAATACTCCAAGTGCAGGCTCACCAACTTCCTGTACAACTGCAACATAACTTCCTAACTTCTGTACTCAATGCCCTGACTGATGAAGGCCAGTGTGCCAAAAGCCTTCTTCACTGCCCTGTCTACCTGCGACTCCACTTTCAGAGAACCGTGCACCTGAACTTCAAGGTCCCGCTGTTCCACTACACTCCTTAAGGCTCTACCATTCACCACGAAACTCCTGCCTTGATTTTACTTTCCAAAATGGAACACTTCACACTTATCTATATTAAAATCCATTTGCCATTTCTTGACCCACTTCCCCAGCTAATCAAGATCCTGCTGCAATTTCTGACAACCTTCCTCACTGTCCGTGATACCACCTATTTTACTAATCATGCCTTGTACATTCTCATCCAAGTCATTAAAATAGATAACAAACAGCAATGGGCCCAGCGCCGATCCCTGAGGCACACCACTAGTCACAGGCCTCCTTCCACTATTACTCTCTGCTTCCTACCAAAGAAGCCAATTGAGTATCCAATTTGCCAGCTCTCCCTGGATTCCATGCAATCTCACCTTCCAGTGCAGCCTATCATGTGGAACCCTATCAACTGCCTTATTGAAATCCATATAGACTACGTCTACCACCCTGCCCTTATCAACCATCCTGGTCACTTCATCAAAGAACTCTAACAAATTTGTGAGGCATGATCTCTCATGCACGAAGCCATGCTGACTACTCCTAATCAAGCCCTGTCTTTCTAAATGCATGTATATCTTATCCCTCAGAATCTTCTCAAGTAACATACCTAGTACAGATGTTAAGCTTACTGGCCTATAATTAGCAGGTTTTTCTTTGCAGCCCTTCTTGAATAAGGACACAGCATTTGCTACCCTCTGGTCTTCCAATACAAATATATCAGCCAGGGCCCCTGTAATTTCTTCCCTAGCCTCTTGCAGGGTTCTTGGATATATCTGATCAGGACCAGGAGATATATCCACCTTCATACTTTCTAATACTTCCAACACCTTCCCTACTGTGATACAGACTATTCCCAAAATATCGCCACTAAATTGCTCAAGTTCCCAAGTCTTCTCCACAGCAAACACAGAGCAGAAATATTCATTGAGGACCTCGCCCATCTCCTGCGGTTCCACACATACATGTCCACTTTGGTCCTTGAGGGCTTCTATTCTCTTTCCAGTTATTATTTTTCCTTTAATATACTTAAAGAATCTCTTTGGATTCACCCCAATCTTCTCAGCCAAGGCTATCTTGTGCCCCCTTTTCGCCCTTCTGATTTCCTTCTTCAGTAAACTCCTGTATCCCCTATATACCTCCAGGGATTCCCTTGATCCCAGCTGCCTGTTCCTGAACCATGCCTCCTCCATTTTTCTGGTCAAAGCCTGAATATTTCTTGTTATCCTGGGTTCCCTACTCCTGACAACCTTGTCCTTCACCCTCACAGAAACGTACAGACCTTGAACTCTAGCTATCACACTTATAAAGGCCTCCCACTTACCAGAGGTTCCTTTGTCTGCAAATAAACTACTCCAGTCAACCCCTGCAGGCTCCTGTCTAATTCCACCAAAATTCATCTTGCCCCAATTTAGAACTTGAACCAGTTTTGTCCTTCTCCATAACTATTCTAAAATTAATCGAACAATGGTCACTGGTCCCAAAGTGCTCCCCCACTGTCACCCCGATCACCTGTCCTGCCCTATTTTCGAAGAGTAGGTCAAGTTTTGCCCCTTCCTGAGTAGGACCCTTTATATACTGCTTGAGGAAACTTTCCTGAACACATTTAACAAATTCCACCCCATCTGAGCCCATAGCACTATGACAGTCCTAGTCAGTGTTAGGGAAATTAAAATCCTGAGAGGGAGAGGCATCACGTCAGCACATATATTAGAGTCTAGAAGCAGTCACCTGCGCAGAGGAGCAGATTGTCATGGGCCTGCTATGAAGGAGTACTCCTCTAACCAAAACAAAAACAAAGGGGAGACAGACGTGCTATTGAAAGTTTGTAGGCAGCAGAGTGAGAAGAAGGTATTGGCACGATAGGCTTCAGTGAGCAGCGGCTCAGCAAAAAATACACGAAAACTCAGGTAAAGTCCTTTTAACTTTGCTCTTAATCTTAGTGCATTTTAGATGGTAATGAGGGCCACGGCATGCTCCTCCTGCAGGATGTGGGAGCGCAGGGAGACTTCCATCATCCCTGATGACAACATCCAGCTGCATTTCCTGGGAGACAATGTTAGGGAGCTGGAGCTGGAGCTGGAGCTAGATGCATTCAGGATCATCTGAGATGCTGAGCGAATCATAGATAAGAGTGTTAGTGAGGTGGTCATACCTAAGGTGCAGGCAGAGAGTAGCTGGTTGACCACTAGGAAAGGCAAAGGGAGTAGGCAGAGAGTACAGGAATCCCCTGTAGCCATTCCCATCGAAAACAAGTATACTGGTTCGGATGCTGTTGAAGGGGGATGACCGATCAGGGGAAAGCAGCAATAGCCAGGTCAGTGGCACTATGACTGGCTCTGGGGCACAGCGGAAAAGGGTAAAGGTAAACAAGACCTTAGTGATAGGAGACTCGATATTTAGGGGAATAGACAGGAGGTTCTGTGGCTGCCAATGGGAATCCAGGATGGTGTGTTGTTTCCTGGGTGCCAGGGTCCAGAATGTCTCGGACTAGCTCCAGAATGTTTTCAAGGGGGACAGTGAGCAGCCAGGAGTCATTGTGCATGTTGGCATTAATGACAAAGGTAGAAATAGGAATGAAGTCCTGTGGAGTGATTATAGAGAGCTAGGAAAAAGTTAAAAACCAGGAACTGAACCATGGGAATCTCTGGATTACTTCCAGTGCCACATGCTAGTAAGAATATGGCAGATGAATGCGAGGCTAATAAATTGGTGCGGGGGCAGGGATTCAGATTCCTGGATAATTGGAATCTTTTCTGGGGCAGAAGTGACCTGATCAAGAGGGATGGGTTGCACCTGAACAAGAGGGAGACCAATATCCTGGCGGGCAGATTTGCTCGTGTTGCAAGGGAGGGTTTAAACTAAATTGGCAGGGAGCTGGGATCCTCAACAGCAGGAAGGCAAGTACAAGGCTGGAAGGAGAATAGGGTATCAGAAATAGCAAGTTGAAGAAACAGGTCATGATGGAACAGGACAGGAAGCAAGGAATGCCTGTTCGATTAAATTACATCTGTTTCAATGCAAGAGGTTTGACAGATAAGGCCGATGAACTCAGAGCATGGAGAGGTATGTGGGCCTGGGATATTACAGCCATTACAGAAACATGGCTAAGGGAGGGACAGGGCTGGCAGCTTAATGTGCCTGGCTACAGGTGCTTTAGGTGGGACAGAGGTGGAGGAAAGAGGGGAGGGGGAGTTGCATTTTTGATTAAGTGGAGTATCACAGCAGGAGTCAGAGATGAAATAACTGATGGATCATCCAGTGAGGCTTCGTGGGTGGAGCTAAGAAATAAGAAGGGAATGGTGACACTGGGGTTTTACTCTAGGCCCCCAAATAGTCAACGGGAATTCGAGGAACAAATATGCAGGGAGAATGGAGAGACTTGCAGGAGCAATAGGGTTGTCATAGTGGCTGAATGGCATAGTCCTGTTCTTATGTGATGCCTTTTTAGTAAAGTGGAGGCTAATCACCGCTAGGAAATCCTCACGGATCTACAGCATCTTATTCCAAGTTCTATCCAGCACGTCTTGTGATAAACTCTGTTGACCACACAGTGTAGGGACAGATATTGGAAGGGAAAAACAAAGTCCACTATGGCATGAAGGTAACACCTGCAAGTATTTCGTACTTTGGACAGAGACTGCCCAGTGATAACACTATGGGGGGTTTGTGGCAATGGGCAAAAGAAGAGAAAGCCCCCTTGTATCAGTATGCACTGCAGCTGCTATTCTGAGCTTCCTGGCCTCTGCCATGATGGAAAAGCAGCTGAGAGAGAGCAGGGGGGATGCAGCAAACACCCTTTCACCAGAAAGGAATTCCTTACAGCTAAACATACACTAAAGTGTGACCTACAGAGGTGTCCATGTATTAGGAATAACAACTGCCCACTACAGATCTCCACCATGTTTCTCTGCCTCCCTGTTCCGGTCAAATTTCTAAATTCCAACATAGTTACAATTGAAAAATTGAGATCGCAGCATCCATTTTTCAACCATTGACCTCCCAGATATCAGATCACGGCAAAAGACATTCTGACTGAAATTATCTGTAGCAAGCATTGGATTTCTCTTCATAAGAACTCCCAGAACTTGGAACTAACCTGGGGAGAATATAGCAGGCGATCGCTGGGTTTTAGCTTCCTGTCGTCTTCTACTGAAATCTGATATTTTCCAAATAAAGATTCCGTTGTCAGTGCTGTGCTCCAGTGCCTGTAGCTTCAGTTCCAGCTCTGCTATGGACAGGTCTTTCAAGGCTGTTGCACGTTCCATCTGACGCACCTGAGGGAAGTAACAGCATTACACAGGACAGGCCACACAGGTTCATGTCATCAATACCACAGGTAACAACACATGGTCTAAGATTGTCACTGGGGCTCAGGAGAAGAAATTTCCCTTCTTATAAAGTGGAGGTGGGGGCAAGGGGGAATACAACACCTTTCAAGATCTGGTCCTTCAAAACTTGCAAGAAGAAAGCATTCTGAGCTGTACAACTGGGGTACAGTACAGGGTGTTCCGGTACAACACAGGGTACAGTACTGGTGAGGACAGGTCTGTCACTGTATAACACTAGCGTCCAGTACCAGTGGGGACAGGTCAGTCACTGTGTACAACACTGGGCTACAGTACTGATGCAGACAGGTCTGTCATTGTATAACACTGGGGTACAGTACTGGTGGGAACAGGTCAGTTACTGTATAACACTGGGCTACAGTACTGGTGCAGACAGGTCTGTCATTGTATAACACTGGGGTACAGTACTGGTAGGGTCAGTTTTATCACTGAATAACACTGGGGTACAGTACTGGTGCAGACTGGTCTGTCACTGTGCAACACTGGGATACAGTACTGGTGGGGACAGGTGTGTCACCGTGTAACATTAGTGCGGTACCATTTTGCAGTACGCGTCAGCACTGTGGTATACAGTGTTACAGAGTGGCAGAGCTGTCCCTCATCTTTGCTAAACAGGATTTTGGTGAACGGGAGTGGTGTAAGATTTATTTTTTGGGTTGGGGGTTTGGGGGCTATATCAGGATCCTGTACAGTGCAGGGTGTCAAACAGGTTCAGGAGTCAGTCATTGACCCATGGACTCTGCTCCACTAGATCATACATTCTTTTCTCAATGCCTAATTTGGCTGCTGTCACACAGTTATTGTGTACAAAGGAGCAGTGAGGCCTTGTGAATAATATTGGAGGCAGCGCTGACCTTTAGCACCATACTGCAGTAGCAGGAAGCAAAAAGGGAAGCACTGAGTCATGCACCTTCTGCACATCGTATCTGCTGCAGGCTGCTCACTGCCTGTGTTTTCTGGGGAGGTTTGCCTGGTTGTGCCAGCTCACCCACCTTTGCTTGTAAGGCTTCAATCTTCTCCTGGTCCAGTTTGTGTTGCTGTTCATAAGCTGCCATGCTCACTGACGCTCTCTCCACTTCACGGTTGAGAACACAAACAATGTTTTCAAATGTTTCGGCTTTGTGCTTAAGAGCTACACATCGCTTTTGCACATCCTCTAAGCTTTCCGACAGGTAATGTTTCCCCAGGTCCTCACCTGGGGAGGAGGAGCCTCGTTCACCAAGACCAATTGATCGTAACGGTCCCAGGGTCTCCTCCATTTCACGAATGGAGGTAAACAGCTGATTGACTTTGAGCCTGGCCTGCTGCAGATGCAGAGGTTGTAGGCTTTCCACAGCAGTCTTTATTCCCATCACATTCTGAAGCATCATCTGCATGTGATCCACCACACACAGGTTCTCATGTTCAGCCAACTTCTCCTTTTCAGCCTGGGAAGGACCAATGGAAAAATTTGTGAACAACACCCAACCTCATACACAAGATAGCAAAGCCACACTGCATCTTACAACACTCAGGAGGATCTCAAGGTGAAGCTGCCTGCCTTCATATAAAATATCACACCATGTCCACCTGGAAACATAGTGACTGCAGTGGGGGTGGCACGGTGGCTCAGTGGTTAGCACTGCTGCATCACAGCACCAGGGACCCAGGTTCGATTCCAGCCTTGGGGCAACTGTCTGTGTGGAGTTTACACATTCTCCCTGTGTCTGCGTGGGTTTCCTCCGGGTGCTCCGGTTTCCTCCTACAGTCCAAAGATGTGCTGGTTAGGTGGAACGGCCATGCTAAATTGCCTGTAGTATCTAGGGTGGGAAATGCAGGGATAGGATGGGGGGTAGATCTGGTTGGGATGCTCTTTGGAGTTTTGATGTGACCTCGATGGGTCGAATGGCCTGCTTCCACACTGTAGGGATTCTACGGATTCTTGAACCTTTGCAGCATAACATGTGGTTGAAATGAAGCCGTGCTGACAGGTTGCTGATACTGTGCAGCTGAACACTAGGCTGCAATATTTCAAGATAGCACTCAGGAAGGACCATCTCAATGGCGCGTACATCTAAAAAGCAACAGCCACGAAAAGACACGGAGATAAGTGATTGAGGGGAGATGGTGGCACAGTGGCAATATCACTAGACTTGTTAGTCATCTCGAAGCTAAGATTACGGCTCTGGGGACATGGATTCAAATACCAACACAGCAGATTGTGAAATTTGACTACAACTGATGAAGCTGTGATTAACATAAGAAACCAAATGTAATCGTAACCAGGAAGCCATTGTCAATTGGCGTAAAAACCTATCTGGTTCACCAAATGTTTTTAGAAGTAGCTTACATTCACATTACACTTGGACATAAACTCCAAGTGTGTCTCAGGTTGTTATTGTACAGAAATTTGGGTCAAGTATCCTTCAGTTAATCAGTCTTGCTGGTACTCCTTGTAAAAACTGTTGATCTCACAACTGCATCGGCACAATAAAAATCTACTAAACGAGTGCAAATTTGCACAGAAATTAGACAGCAGGTTAGTAAACCTGCATTACTGCTTGGCATTTGTACAACACATCATGTGCTGAAAATCTCTGCAGAACTGAAAAATAAGGAATAATTTAGAAGAAGCCCAAATGTTTTCTGTTAGATCCTGATGCATTTGTATGGTGTGTTTTGTTGTTCAGCTCCAAAAGCCCACATTTCTCAGCAGACTATGATGCAATGTAGTAGAAAACAAAGAAAGCCAAATGAATAGGACAGGTAAATCCATAGATTGAGCAACACTGCAGAGGAATAGGAAGTTGTCATTCAATCACTTGAGCCTCTTCTGCATTCAATTAGAATTTGACTGATCCATATCTCGAACTCCACTGACTCTCATTGTTCCATATTCCTTCAACAGACTTTTGTCCAGTTTCAGCTGTGCCCAGCATTTACTTACAGTCAGGCCAGCTGCAGAATTTTACCCCCTTTGTGGAAAGCAGTGATTTGAACTTCACCCGAGTGACCTGAATCTAATCTGAAAGTTACATGTCCCAGTTCCACCTCCTCCACAAAAGGAAATATTTTTTCTTTATCTATTTAATCAAATTTCTACCATTCTAAACACTAAACTGCACTTCAGCTTTCTAAACGCAAGCAAATAGAAGCCAGATTTGTACAATCTTCCTTCATAATGTAAGCCTTTAAATCCTGATGTGACATTGGGGAATCTGTGCTGCAGCCATCTCAAGTTAGTGACTTTGTTCAGAGGGGGGAATGCCCAGAACAGGTCCTCCAGAGTGAAGTGTGACCAAGACTCTACATGGCTGAAGCATCACTTTCTCACTTGTGAATTTCCGCCCCCTTCATTGGGATTAAAGGCTTAGAGTACCAAAAATTTTTCAGTCCTCCAGCAATCTCAGCCAACTCCAAACAAAATACCTGCCTACCACCTGACTCATGTGAGCCTGTGTCTGATAATCTACCCAGCAGGCAGCTAGAAGACACGGGAGGGGCAAGATATTTCAGATAGGATACATCCTGTTCACACACATCATCTACTGTAAATATCAGTAAGATTACTCCATTTGCTGGCTTCAGTCCAATTTACTCAAGAACAACATCTATCTTGTATTACAAATGTCAGTAATTAAGTGGAGTACGTGAAACTATCTTACTGCAATCAGGATTTAAATTCCTCTGAAAGGGACATACCAGCTCTGGATGTAGAACAGAGATCCTTTTTGTTTTATAAAAAAAAAGTTCTCCTCTTTCACTGCAAGGTTCTAATACAACCAAGATCTGTGCTCTGAGATGCTGACACACCAATGTGTAACAGCACACATGATGGTGTTGCTTTCTCACTAATAGGAACGAAACAAGTTTGGGGCTACTCAGTTTCATTCTTAAGATAAGGAAGTTTTGAAGAATTTAGATTTCCCAGAACAGCATAACAAGACAGAAACCAATGTCAGCTTATGGAAGAGGCTGGACACCACCCAGACTGAGCTGTTCAATCATTTCAGACAGGGGAATGCCAAATGATCTGCCTGTCATGCGCCAGCATCATCATCATCTCAGCAGACAGCACTGACCAGGAACTGAGCTAGACCAACCATTATCAGCACCATGACTACAGCAACAGGACTGGGGTTAGAAAATCTACAGTGATCAGTTTAACTTTGACCCTTCAAAACCCCAAAACACTTTTAATAATCCTCAAATCAGAAGCGTAATAGGATACTGACCATATGCCTGGAGTTGTCGTCCAGGACAAAGCAATTGCTGAGATTGGTGACCTGCCACTGCACCACTGAAACTTCTAGTGAGATGGAGGATGAAATACTGGAAACTAATCTTTTTACACTTACACTTTTATTGACAAGAGGCACAATGCATTTTGTGCATCTCCAACCAACCCCAGATACAAGCCACTTGTACACGGAATCCTCAATTAATACCTAGCACCTTAACGTAATTGAACATTACCACAATATACAATGAATATCTATCAGCTGTGTGCTGTGGCTACAGTGTGTACAATCTCCAGCAGGGTACATGCAGCAACTCAGAGGGCACTGTGAAATATTGAATTTTCACAAAAAGACCCAGGTTCCAAGAGTCACTGTGATGGGCATGGTCAGTTCATCTACAGATGAGACAATCTAGACAACATACTTGCATGATAAATGAAGTACACCCACCAATGTTGGAATCAGCGGGAAATAGAGGAGGAAATATGTAGACAGTTCAGAGAGTTGTGTAAGAATAATAATAATCAGGTAATTATACTGGGGGATTTTAACTTTCCCAACATAATTTGGGATAGTCATAGTTTTAAGGGTTTAAAGGGGGCGGATTGCTTGAAATGTAACCAGGGAGTTTTTTGCATTAATGCATAGAAAGCCCAGCAAGGGATGGCGCAGTGCTAGATCTGGTTCTGGGGAAAGAAGCCACTCGTGTTTGCTGTGGCAGTGGGGGAACATTTAAGCGATAGCATCCACAACACGTTACAGTTCAAACTTGTCCTGGACGTGGAAAAAGATGGCCTGCAAAAAACAGCTTTCAACTGGGTAAGGGCAGATTTTATTAAAATAAAACAGGATCTCGCCACAGTAGACTGGGAACAGCTCCTTGTGGTTAAGTCTACAGTGGAGCAATGGAGTGGAGGGGCATTCAAAAAGCAGCTGGGGAAGAGTACAAAGTACAAAGTCCAATGTCCAACATGTACTTTTTAAGAGGGAAATGTAGGAGCAATAAGTTCAGAGAACCTTGGACATCTAGGACAAAGCAGGACTGGAAAAAGACGACGAGTAGGACTTTTAGCAAATCCAAAAGGGAGCAATTCAGCTGTAGCCCTAGAGGAACACAGGAAGCGCAAGGGGGAACTTAAGAAAGGAATTAGAAGAGCAAAAAGTCGGCATGAAAAGGGACTTGTGAACAAGATTAGGAAGAATCCCAAGATATTTTATATACACATTAAGGGAAAGAGGCTAACCAGGGCAAGAGTTGGGCCCATTAGAGACCAAGGGGGCAACCTGTGAGTGGAGTCACAGGACATTGGAAGGGCATTGAATGAATACTTCTCCTCGGTCTTCACTCTGAGAAGGAGAACGTAAGTATGGAATTCAGGAAAAGGGACTGTGAGGAACTTGCACTGTTTGATATAGGAAATGGGGAGGTTTTGGAGGTTCTGTCAGGCTTAAAAACAGATAAATCCCTTGGCCCAGATGAACTACTTCCCAGGCTGCAGTGGAAGGTGAGGCAGGAAATTGCAGGAGCTCTGACACAAATTATTAATTCCTCTCTGGCCCTGGCGGAAGTGCCAGAGGTCTAGAGGATGGCTAAGGTGGTTCCACGTTTTAAAAGGGGTGATAGAGATGAATCAGGAAATTACAGACCAGTGAGTCTCACATCAGTGGTAGCAAAACTACTGGAGAAAAGTCTGAAGGAGTGAACTAATACCCACTTGGAAAGACATGGGTTAATTAGGGGTAGTCAGCATGACTGTGTCAGAGGGAGGTCATTTCTAACAAATTTGTTGAAAATGTGATCAAGTGTGCGGATGAGGGAAGTTCAGTTGATGTAGTTTATATGGATTTTAACAAAGCTTTTGACAAGGTCCCACATGGGAGACTGGTTGAGAAGGTTGAAGCATGTGGAATTGGCGAGATAAATCAGAAACTGGCTTAGTAATAGGACACAAAATATTGTGATAGAAGGCTGTTCGAGTGACTGGAGTCCAGTGTCTAGTGGTATACCACCAGGATCAGTACTATGCTGTACAAATCTATGAATGTGAGCAGAGCCCTCAGTAGTAAACCACATTAATTAACGCACTGCTCTGAAACCAGCTCAATTATTACTCAGCCTGTACCTGTTGTAAAACAGACAGAACACTGTTTAGTGCACTTACAGTTATTTCACAGCCAATCACGTTAAAGCGGCAAGGTAATTTCACCTTCCCACATGTCCGAATATGATCCGAGTACTGCGGAGAGGAACATACAATAAACACAGGTGAAGATCAGTATCACACGAAAACGCTCCTCCACGAACACACCTGCCCAGCCACATGCCAATTTGCAACAGCCCTGAATACAGTTCCAAATATCACTGACAAATAAATGTCCATTTCCTTCATTGTAAGTACTATGCTGGAATAATGGATTTGAAACTGCACTTTCATCTCATTGTCATGGGCTATGATAGAAGCTAAAGTGTAGAAGTCTTGCTGGTTACTAACAGTTGAATGCAAAATGAGTTTTAATTGATTTCCAATGTGTGTGGCCATAGGAAACTGCCCCAAAATTGGCAAGTTCATTGAAGTCCACAAGATGCTTGGTCTGTTTAAAGGTTAATTATTGATTGAGCCAGCGCCTGCTAAAGAGGGAGAATCAGGCTTTCATCAGACGGGAATGGAGAAATACAATCAAATCATTTCTCCTATACAACGTTACACATGTGCCAAATGTACACCGCAACAGCTATTTTTAATACTGTTAACCAAGCCTAACTCTTGGACTGTTCTCCAACCTCACACACTTTACCTTTTCTCTTGGAATTTTTTTCTTTCCACACCACTCACATGTTAATGGAAATTTGGAACAGATTTCATCATGGGCCTGTGGAGGACAACCAGAAACGACACTTTCAGTAACTTATTCTGTAGCTATAGTATTATTACTGGATTCGAACAGCTGTCCTTTTTTTTAATACTTTTTTATGGGATGTGGCATTGATAGCCGACCAGCATTCGTTGTTTATCCCTAGTTGCCTTTGAGAAACTGGTAAGGGTCATGAATGGTCCAGGAATTAAAAATGTCAGCATGCATGTACAGCAAGTGATTCAAAAGACAAATGGAAATTTAAATATTTATTACAAGGGGAATGGAAAATAAAAGTAGAGAAATTTTGCCGCAACACATCAGGGCATTGGTGAGACCATATCTACAGCAGTGGGTACAGGTTTGATTTCTTCATTTGCAAAAGGCCATAATTGTGTTAGAACCAGTTCAGATAAGGTTCAGGACTTATTCCTAGACTGAAGGGCTTATCTTCTGAATAAAGATGAACAAGTAGAGCCAATACCCAATGAAATTTAGAAGAATGTGAGGCGACCTTATTGAAACACACAAGATCCTAGGAATATTGACACGGTGGATTCTAGGAGAACGTTATAGGAGAGACTAGAACTACACTTAAAAACAAAAGCTTTCACTTTCAAGACAGAGGTGAGCAGATTTTTTTTTCCCCTCACAGTCAGTGGTCTGTTAAATTATCTTCCTTGCAAAACAGTAGAGGTTGGATCACTAAATTTATTCAAGGCTGTGTTAGATAGATTTTTGATAGACAAGGGAATCAAAGATTATTGGGGGTGGGGAACAGACAGGAAAGTGTTGACACCATAACCAGACCAGCCATGATAAAGACACTCACTCTTGCTCTGGAGTCCTATTTTCCTAACACTCATTGAGCAATTAATATAAAGCAAATACAAAGGATTTGAAAATGCTAAATTTAAAGAGCAGGCAGTAATAGTAGGAGATAAAGATCAGTTAGAGACCATTTCAGGGTCAGTGAGCAGAATAGTCTGTGTGATGCAATACGCCATGATGCTGTGTCCTTTTTGCTCGCAACATTATTTCTCAATTTGTACATATCCGAGCTCTGTTTGTTGTGGAAGTCCAGTCGCAGTTTGGTGAATCAGCTAATTATAGGACTTGAGATATCCTTATCAGAGTGGCCGTTAGAACTAAAAGTCCACAAAGCTGAAGTCATATGCTGAATCAAAAATCATTCACTTCTTAAAAATAACTGAAAAGAGTAGATCCAACACACTAAGCACTAATTCCTGGGTGTGTAATCCTTTGCATTTCCTGCCATTTACCATACACAATGTCACAAGGAGTGAGTGGAACAACAATATATACAGTAAATCACTTACAGATTTCCTCTCTCACCCCATTATCAAACTCCCCCTAGGCTTCATGACTGAATTCCCTTGCTGGGGTGTTGGACACATCAATGGAATATTTTGCCTGTACATTTCCTCCTTCAGCCTGCTGCGTGTACCTGTGTTTGAACTTTTACTTCAGACTCTGGAACCGAAACAGAAATTACTGGGGAAAGTGAGTTAATTATTGTAAAGAGTTGCTGACATGATGGAGCCTGAGATCCGTTTCAGATTGCACATTCAGGAGGGGGGCGGGTAGGAAGTTAGGAAGAGGACGTGGCACTGTGAGAGATGTTGATTAGTGAATTGTTTAATATGGCAATCCCCTGCCCAGAGTTTGCGAACGATCAGCCATCCTGATCACTGAAGTATATTCTTGTGAAAGTGACAGCTCTCTTGTATGACCGCCTTCAGCCAATGTCCAGCCTGTGACAGCTCTGACACGCAGAAAATGACGAGGTGTCAAAAATAGAGGCTTGGCACAGTGCATTCTGAATCATCCATGATCTCACTCTGAACGGCTGCAGCTTGCTTTCTGAGGCAATGGTCAGATTTGACTACCACTTTGCATCTGCTGCAGTAAGGACATTTAAATCCGCCCTGTCCAACTTTCGCCAGCTCTGTACCCACTAATAAGGTTCTGGTGCCAGTTGAACCACTCTGGATCTGTTCTCACTAATTCTGGCTCAATGTCTATAGCATTTGCAATTCAGATACTAAACAAGACCTCACTAAATTAGTCAAGAGTGAAACTTTCATCACAATAGATACCAAGATGCAGGGAATTCACAGCTACATCCATAATGAGAAAAGGTTCATTTGTTGGGATTGGCAACCAATATCAAAAGTAATTTACTTAGGAAGCTAAGTGCAGGTCAGCATTGGCTACAACTCTGACAAATCATACAGGCCCAGCTCTGCACTGAGCTCACCCATCTGTTGGCTCTGAGCACTGCGAAATGGATTTGGTTGTCCCGGGGTAAGTAGTAAAGAACAAATACCCATGAGGGTGGGATTCCTTTATTTTATAGTGATGCAAGTAAGCATAAAAGGAGAGTGTGATGTGACCCACTTAGTTACTAGCACAGGAAATATGCACCTAAGTAGTTGCCTGTTTTTTTTTTCATTTAATCTATTCTTCTAATCAACCTGCTCAGAGATGTTATTACACTATTCTGGAGCAACTGGGACTTGAACCTGGGCCTCCTGTTGTTAGCATGAATTATCAATTACCAGCAAGTTGGCCAGACAAACGGAATTCATTTTGCTCAGAGACCAATTACCTTAATGTCCTTGTGGTGAAACAATGATTTACAGAATTTGCAGTTGAGATTCCTTTCAGGACACTCTCGCTCCAAATGGCGGGGCAGGTCGAGTTGACGTACCATCTTGCTGCATGCTTCGCAAGGCCTTAATGTATACTCACATCTTCCCTCGTGGTCAGCCTGCAATACAACACCAGCTCTAGGTAATGGTGACAGTTAGCCCTCTGCAAGCCTGCTGCAACACCAGGGGAAGTAAAAGGTCAGGCATTCCCTCACTGCATGTACTATTTCATTCCATAAACTGTAGGTTGACACTCCATCCACGCCCGGTCTTTAGTCATCAACCTCCATCCCTCCCTCCAGCCTGAAGTCAGTCACTGTGAAATACCAGAACTGTCACACTTCTCCCCACACTGACCTTTAATGTTTCATTGTGCCACTCAACATGAGATCGAAAGGGAATCTTCAGCACTCACTGCTTTCAGCAGGACCTGGCTGAGCAGCAACAAGCCCAAGCAGTATATTCACATCTCAACAGGGAGTCCCAGCGAGTGGAGTAACATTCAGCAGGATACTCACACGTAGTGGGCACCTGCCAATCCCCATCCCCTAACTACTCCTCATCCCCCCTAATCTGGTGGTCTGAAGTGGGAAACAGTAAATCCATCCTAACATACAGAACTATTCCATCAACTGGGATAAAAGTTGACAGAAGATGAGAACATTCATGTTAAGGCTTACCAGACTTTTACTTATCCAGACCACAAACAGAAATTGCTGGAAAAGATTTGCTGAAATTAGAGTTAACATTTTGGGTCCAGTGACCGTTCCTTCAGTTCTGAAGGGCAGCACGGTGGCTCAATGGTTAGCACTGCTGCCTCACAGCGCCAGGAACCCGGATTCAATTCCACCCTCAGGCGACTGTCTGTGTGGAGTTTGCACATTCTCCCCGTGTCTGCGTGGTTTCCTCCGGATGCTCCGGTTTCCTCCCACAGTCCAAAGATGTGCACACTAGGTGGATTGGCCATGCTAAACTGCCCATAGTATTTAGGGATGTGTAGATTAGGTGAGTTATAGGGGGATAGGTCTGGGCGGGATGCTCTGAGGATTGGTGTGGAGTTGTTGGGCCGAAGGGCCTGTTTCCACACTGTAGGGATTCTATGATCTAGAAACATTAACTCTGATTTCATTTCACAGATGCTGCCTGAGGTTTTCCAGCAATTTGTGTGTTTGTTTCTGATTCACAGCATCCAAAGTTCTTTCGGTTTTTTTCCCCATTTATCTGGGGCACACTTCCAACTACTTCAACCATTCTCAAAGGAAATAGTTACAATTAACTTCAATAAAATTCAGAGTGAGCTTCACTTGGTATTTAACCCAGTGCTATACGTATCATGGACGTATTTGATAGGGACAGCATAATGGGTGCTTTCACTCTATCTAATCCTGTGCTGTGCCTGTCCTAGGAGTGTTTGATGAGGTCAATGTAGATAGAGCTTTAATTTCATTTTAAAAGTGTACAGGAAGCTTTACTCTGTATCTATACCCATGCTGTCCCTGTCCTGGGAGTGTTTGAAGGGGACAGTGTAGA
This sequence comes from Rhincodon typus, assembly GCF_021869965.1. Taxonomy (NCBI): domain Eukaryota; kingdom Metazoa; phylum Chordata; class Chondrichthyes; order Orectolobiformes; family Rhincodontidae; genus Rhincodon; species Rhincodon typus. Next base: position 1,030,437 of record NC_063359.1, read on the forward strand.
CAGAGCTTCACTCTGTATCTAAACATCCTGCATCTCTCCTGGGATTGTTTGACAGGGACAGTATAGGGGAAGCATTACTCTCTATCTAACCCTGTGCCGTCCCTGTCCTATGAGTACGTTGATTCTGAACTCAAGCCCTGGTGTAAATTGTCGCCATTTCATTTAAACATTCTGATGAGGTTTAGAACAGAAATGAAATTTCACTCGAAACCAAATCAGCAGTTTGTGAGAAAAATCAGCAGATTACATTTAAAAACATATTATTGTTACTATTGGTAGTATCCCCCACAATCAGTACCCCCATTTAGAGCCGCAAATTTTTGGGACTTTCCACCGTCCCATGCTATTTAAAATGTCAAAGAGTTGTCTCAGGGACTTTCCAAGCAAGATCTGCCGCATTGATCAAACAAACCACTGAGTAAATTGGGGTTGCAGCAGGGTTTGCATGAACTATAACTGCAGTCAAGTCTGTGTTACTGCACAGAAACAGAGACTGGGACATGAAGCAGTCCATTTGCTATTCCAATAAGAATTCTGGATTTAAAGAAATGTCAACATTATAACTAGCCTCTGCCAGAATCCTATTTCACTTACACACAATCTTCAACTTCAATCAGTCTCTATCATTTTCTAGTTCAACCAAATACCTGATGTTTACCCAGCAGAACAGGCTGTATAACACAAACAGGAGCTCAGTGGGTAGAACAGTGCTGATTATGCAGAAATAAGCTCCTGTAGCCTTACTTAACATTTGCTTTTCTTTCCCCACCTCTAAAGGTGCTGACTTATTAATGCTGGGTGTGGTGGTTATACATTAAACTGTCTACACGCACAAGCTTTTGGAACTTGGGAGAATTGCAGTTAATCCTGATCTCATTCTAACCCCAAGCCCAGAGAGAGAGGCATTGCCAGCTACAATCCTGCCTTTTATTTTCCTATTAACAAGCGCCGAGACAAAGAAAAACCAACATCTCCCCACCTCTGTTCAGCAAATCAATTCTGGGCTCCTCATGTTCAACCACACACACTGCACTCCCCTAGTCAGAATCACACCCCCAGGTAGGTCACCACACCTACCATTCCAGTAACTGTATGGTGGGAGCATGGACTCTGAACTAAGGCTCACCTGTGCTGGAGGGTACAATAAACATGGTCAAACAACAATGAATGGAAACCCAAAATTAAAACCAAGGTGAGGAACTTCCAATTGTTAGGTTTGTTAAAGGAATGAATAACCAAGCCATTCAGACCAAATGATCTCAGTTTTAATTCAATACAAGTGTACTTCACTGACAGAAAAGCACCATGTCCAATGAAGAAGAGTAATCATTTGAAATCTTAAACCTTTTTGATCTCTGGCTCACACAGTGTTCCCAACGTCAGCTCACATGTCTGTAAAGATTCTCCAATTGGCTGAATTATCAAGCTGGGTCCCCACCTACAAACACTGCCCAGAAAACTCTGCTGGATTGTGCACATGTATATGCCAGGCAATTAACGAGAAAGCTCAGATGTGATGGTCTCTGTAGTGAAATATGTCCATCACACTGTCTATACTCAAACATGGAGGTCACTGGGAGAAATACTCAAATACACAACCCATTCATGATGCAATGCCTTCAGGGGAGGGTGCGGACAACAAACAGATTTGATACTGACTGCTGTGTTGCATTTACGGAACCTGCTTGCACGTTTGTAGAGATGTGCAGCACAGGAGAATGCCTGCCACTTACCTGCCCAGTCATCACTGCCTGATTCAACATTTTCTCAAAATCCACACACAGCAGCTCAGTTCAAAAAGCTGACATTTGTCTAACAATTTATCTTTAACAAAACATAACTTTACTGACCCTGATAAATGCCTACATTTCTAAATGTTTATTAACTTGTTTTCTAATGGAACGAGTTTATTCACAACCAACATTAATTTAACCAGTTTACTTGTGACCTAAGTAATGATCCGGTTTCAGTCCTGATGAAGGGTGTAAACCCAAAACATCGACTTTCCTACTCCTCTGGTGTTGCCTGACCTGCTGTGTTCCTCCAGCTCCACAATGTATCAAATCCAGTTTATGAGTCTGTCTGTCTGTCTCTCTCTCTCTTGCTGAACAGTGGCATTCTGTCATTACGTTCATGTTCAACTCAACAAGGCTGAGGGCAGCCCTCAGAGTTCAATCATCCATTCACCTCCAGTGCTGGCTGTCCATTTCCATAACAAACTTGTTCCAGTTACCATTTGTTGTGTATTGTATGGTCTTCTTGTAAACATTTCCACTCCCATCTGTAAATAACAACGCTAAGTATTCCAACCACGTCTTCCTCACAATTAAATTCCTTAATCATCCCCAAGAGGTTCTACACTTTATAACATTCTCTTATGGTGTTATTAAATTCTTTGCTGTTTATACTTTTACTTTAAACCTCTCTAATTCTTTTCATTTCTGCAACATTCTTTGCCCTAGCTTTCTCACATGCCTCCCTCAAAGTTCCATAGAATTTTGAATGTGCTCTCTTCATGCTACAGGAAAATAATCCTCCCATCATACAAAATTAAAATAATCCTCCCATCAATACAGAATCCAAAGAAACTGATTTGGAATTTCCGGTCAGCTACTTGGTGTCAGATTTCTGATCTTGCCTTCTGACATGTGTCTTTTCTCATTGACAGCATTTATAACTTCCTTGTCTTTATCAGCTTCATTGTTCTGATTCACTGCCATTGAACTCTGTAGTTTCTATTTGCCCATTTTTCTATTCTCACGGTGGTTACTTGCAGTCAAATAACTGGAGAGATTCATTCTATGCAATCATTTGAGCCATGAAAACAGTAAAGTTTCATCTTCAAACTATAAGTAACAAAAGCATAAACCTGAAACTAAAAAACCCACAGTGAGTGTTGTTGATAGTCCCCAGCTACAATCTCAGATTTCATCTTGGTATGGAAATTAACAGACATCATTCCCTCCCAATGGTGATAAACATAGCCAGAACTCAAAGATGGAACGTATACTCATCATACGGGAAATTAAACTTAGAGCAGCAGACCAGCACATACCCAGAAACCCTAAAGGTTTTACGAAAATGTAAATCACATGGCTATACTCTTACATATCTGTGCAAAACCCAAGTCCTGTAATGAGTTCTCTGTTCCCTTCACTATGAGAATTCCTCCTTCCTATCAACATCCAATCCAATTTTCGCCTCCTCTTCAGCCTTGAGCTGAGTTACTAACTTCACATCCTCTCCATGACAAAGACTACTTCCTATAATCTTCATAACATTGTCCACCACCACCACTCTGTTTCTGAAACCTCTTCCAGATTCAACTATTCCATCGTCCTGCTCAACAGGTTCCTGGCTTCTCACTCAAAGTTCTCACCCAAACATCTACTTTTAAGACTATAATCCTTCTTCATGTCCTACTCATCCAGCATCAGTATTCACTGAACTACAACAGCTCTCACTCCCAACTCACAAACAGTGTTTAAAACCCTCCATTCCTGCCATCCTTCAAATCTCTGTAGCCCCCTCCAGTCCTGAAACATAACCCTCCCAATCCTCAAGCCCTTCTGTTCCTCCAGGTCTGACCACTTGTACACTATATCCTTCTTTAGCTAGCAAGACTTCCTGCCGTAGATTTCAATTTCCAAACTCCTCCACATCTCCCTCTCCTCTTTTAGAACACATCTCTGGCCTAATCCAATCTCTCAAACTTCTATAAGCTTAGCAACTCTAAGAAAAACACTCAGGGTGCTTCAATGTCTAGGCACTACATAATGCATCATACAATTACAAAATGATACAATACAGCAAATAGCCAATCAGCTTGTCGGGCCAGTGCTAGCATGTTGGTAAAACTGGCAGCAATTTATTTCCTTTCTATGTATTTATCTTTACCAGATCACGGATGCTTACTTTCTAATGAAATATTTTCACATGTCACCTTTGATTTTTTTTTTGTCAATCACCTTCAATTTGTGCCCATCTAAGTGAAATTGGTCTCTTCTTATTGACTTCATCAAAACTGTTCAAAATTTGGAACCAATCCAAGAAATTTTCTCCTGACCTTGTATGTCCTAAGAAAAGACACACTCTCTCCATACAACTGAGGTCCTTCATCCATGGGACCATTCCAATCAAATCTCTACAGCACCCTCTGGAAAGGAAGTCAAAGTCTTACAAAGTGAGATGCCCAGAATTGAACATAATACTCCAGCTGGTACATAACCCATGTTTTACCTCTCTATCCTTGTACTTGATTCCACTATTAATGAAACCTACGATCCCCACATGGAGAAATGACAGATGGAATTTATTCAACAACAAATGCAAGGTGCTGCATTTTGGAAGGTCAAATGCAGGGGAAAAGTAGATAGTAAACGGCAGAACCCTTAGAAGCATTAACATTCAGAGAGATCCACAGTTCCCTGAAATTAGCAACACAAGTGGATAAAGTGGTCAAGAAGGCATATGGCATACTTGCCTTCATCAGTCGGGGAGTATAAAAATTGGCAAGCCACGTTGCAGTTGTATAGAACTTTAATTAGGCCACATTTAGAATATTGGACAGTTCTGATCGCCACACCACCAGAAAGATGAGGAGGCTTTGGAACGGGTACAAAAAACGGTTAACTAGGGTGTTCCCTGATTTGGAGGGTGTTAGCTATGAGGAGAGATTGGCCAAACTTGGTTTGTTTTCACTTGAACATCAGAGGCTGAGGAATGACCTGTCAGAAATTTACAAAATTATGACTGGCATAGATAGAATGGATAGTTGGGGTCTTTTTCTAAGGGTAGAAATGGCAATTACTCGGGGGCAAACATTTAAGGTAATGGGGGTAATTTTAAAGGAGATGTGACAGGCAAACTTTTTATACAAAGGATGGTAAGTGCCTGCAATACACTGTCAGAGGTGGTGGTGGAAGTAGATACAATAGCAATATTTAAGAAGCATCTTGACAGATGTACGAATAAGCAATGGTTAGAGGGACAAGGACCGTGCAGAGGCAGAAGGCTTTTAAGTTTAGAAAGGTATAATGTGCTGGCACAGGTTTGGCATGCTGATGGGCCTGTTCCTGCGCTGCACAGTTCTTTGTTCTTTCCTCACAGCTTTCTCAATTTGTCTTTTGAAAATTTGTGTACATACACACACAGGTCACTCTGATCCTGAAGCCCATGTAAAACTCTATTTAGTTTATAGTTAATTCATATTATATTTATTTTTGATTCCTTGCCTTATTTTCCCCACCAAATGTATCACTTTACGGTTGTCTGCATTAAAATTCACCTGCCCTGTGTCTGCCCATTTCACCTGTCTGCCTCTAGCCTCAAGAAATCTGTTGCTACCCTCATCATGTTGTGTAATCTGCAAACTTTGGAATTTTCCCTGTATACCCCAACCAGGAAATTAATATATATTATAAACATTAATAGACCCACATGCCAAAACAACCATTCACCACTACTTTCTTTACACTCGCTCATTTTAAACTCATGCTGCTAAAGTACCTTCAATCAATTTGGTTTTATGTTGTGAACAAACTTTTATTTGTTGCCCAAATATCTTTTGAAAATCCACATATACACAACACCAATCACATTGCCCTCAAAGAACCTGATCATGTCAATCAAACAATTTGCTTTTCACAAATCTAGTCTCACTGGAAATTATTAGCCCACACTTCTCTAAATGCCAATTGGTTTTGCCCTGGATTAGCGTTCCACACCAGCTTATTATGTTATCTGGTCTGTAGTTTCCAGTTAATCCTCGTTTCATTTTTCAAACCGGGGGCTACCATTCCCAATGCTCCTGTCCTCTGGCACCAACTCAATATCCAAGGAGAATTGGAAGGTTCCAGCCAGAGTCTCCGGAATTTCCATCTCCGTTCACCCAGTAACATAAAATGTATCCCATCTGGACTGGGAGGCTTCATTTTGAGCACTGCCAACATTTTAAAAATCTATTTCATCCTTTTCTATTTTTACCCCTTCTGGTATCACAACTTCCTCATCCTTTACTGACATTGCATCGGTCTTCACTAGATTAGAGGGTGTTGCCATGGTACTTATTTAATCTCACCACCAGCCCTTTTCCTCCACAGGAAGATCTCCATTTTTTGTTCCCAAGTCAGCCTCACCCGACCTTTGACAGAAGTTAGTAGTTCAGAAGTCATCTTGTAAATGGGGCCCAATTAGTTTGCTCACCGTGCAAACTTCTTGCTGAACTGCAGCACATCACAGCATCCTTCAACAATAGCTACTCTGATCAGATCATTTCTCCCTGCATAACATGCAAACTCAGGAAAGGCAGTCACTCTTAGTCCTGAACAGTGCATAGTCTTCCTCAGATTATCCTGGAAGGCATCTCAATAGTTTCAGCAACTGGTGTAGCTAGCTGTTTCATGCTGCTACTATGTGGTAGCAACATGACTGGTAGTCACCACCAGCGGGATGCCAGGCCAAGATAATTTCTGCCTTTTACAAAAATGAGAGTTGGGGTATACGAATTTCAGTGCTCATGTGATGCCAGATATATAGACCATACATCCCCAAAGCCTGGCAGACTGCAACAGCACAACAAGCAAGGCACTGACCATACCCAACTAGCCTAAGTGAGCAAAACATGCAATGTGGTGTCCAACGTTTTAGTACGGATCATATTTAATGGATAATCCTGAGTGTGCATAGATCACTGAAAGTTGCCACCCAGGTTGATAGCGTTGTTAAGAAGGCGTACAGTATGTTAGGTTTTATTGGTAGAGGGATTGAGTTTCGGAGCCATGAGGTCATGTTGCAGCTGTACAAAACTCTGGTGCGGCCGCACTTGGAGTATTGCGTACAGTTCTGGTCACCGCATTATAGGAAGGATGTGGAAGCACTGGAAAGGGTGCAGAGGAGATTTACCAGGATGTTGCCTGGTATGGAGGGAAGGTCTTATGAGGAAAGGCTGAGGGTTTTGAGGCTGTTTTCGTTAGAGAGAAGAAGGTTAAGAGGTGACTTGATAGAGACGTACAAGTTGATCAGAGGATTAGATAGGGTGGACAATGGGAGCCTTTTTCCTCGGATGGTGATGGCTAGCACGAGGGGACATAGCTTTAAATTGAGGGGTGATAGATATAGGACGGATGTCAGAGGTAGGTTCTTTACTCAGAGAGTAGTAAGGGTGTGGAATGCCCTGCCTGCAAAAATAGTAGACTCGCCCACTTTAAGGGCATTTAAATGGTCATTGGATAAACATATGGATGATAATGGAATAGTTTAGGTTAGATGGGCTTCAGATTGGTTTCACAGGTCGCCGCAACATCAAGGGCCGAAGGGCCTGTACTGCGCTGTAATGTTCTATGTTCTATGTTCTATGTGTGTGAAGATTTACACGGATAACCAATTTCAGATGGTCAGTCAGGTTTGCAATGTGGCAGACTTACATGTACTGGAAGCAACACACGTTACTACTTTCCAACTTCCCTTAAATTTTGCAGCTTTTTTTAAAAAAAAGATTCTCCTGATGTAAATGTCCAGAGGTGAGACATTTCTGGAATGGGAGGGACATTTCCTTAGTGTTGCACAGTAAGTGATTCATGGAAGAGGAAAAGGAAGTACAATGTTACCCCAATCCTAACCATAGCCCAAGTCCATACTCACCAACTGAACCAGCAGTAGATAATAATGAAAAAAGCTGATCATTGACCTCAGGAAGGAAGGAGGATGACAAGCTCCTATCTCCATCAATAGAGCTGAGGTGGAGAGGGTTGAGAGTGTCAAGTTCCTAGGAGTGACAATAACCAACACTATGTCCTGTACCTCCCACATAGATGCAACGGTCAAAAAAGCACAACAACACCTCTTCTTCCTCAGGCGCCTCAGGAAATTTGGCATGTCCATAAGGTCCCTCACCAACTTCTACAGATGCACCATTGAACACATACTGTCCAGGTACATAACGGCCTAGTATGGCAAATGCTCTGCCCAGGACCGTAAGAAACTACAGAAGGTGGAGTGCACAGCCCAGACCATCACAGAAGCCAACCTTCCAAGCATGGACTTATTTACACGGCCCACTGCTGTGGAAAAGCGGCCAACATCATCAAAGACCCATTGCAGCCCAGTAACGATCTCCTACAACCTCTTCCGTCAGTCAGAAGATACAGAAGTATGAACACGCACCAACAGGTTCAAGAACAGATTCTTCCCCACTGTTATTAGACTGATGAATGGATGTCTGAACTTCAAATTCAATGATCTTGCTTCATGCACCTCCTGTGCAGCCGTAACCTTGTATGCCTCGCTCTGTCTAAGCACCCAACGATCTGAATGTACTTGTTTGCTGTGATCTGCCTATACTGCTCACAAAGCAAATCTTTCGACTGTGGTTAGGTACATCGGACAACAATAAATGAAATCATAATGAACAGGAGAAACTCTGCCTGATATTCCAATTCCCCACCAGCTCGGAACAAGGTTTACAAAACAAAACCAATAAAACACTTTCCTTTAATTTTCTTTTTAGATTTCTCGCCTTTATGTTAAATCTTTCTTCTCACCTCATACTCTTTAACAGTGCCCTTCCAGGTGCAGCTCTCATTGTTACAAACTGCAGGTAGATTTTCCACTTCCCTGCGAGCCGCATTGTCTGGGAAAGCCTAAAGGAAGAAAAAAAGATTACAATGGGGAGTTGTGGAACTTGTACAGGTCACTTTATCCAGTGAGCTGGGTCAAGGCTATTGAAATGGCTTAAAGATTAAAAGGCACCACTTGATTTTTTTTTCAAACAGAGTATTATGCAGACATAACTACAAACATACATATAAAGAATGCTTATCTTCTGCATTAGTGTCCTCCCATCCAATATCACTTAATGATTAGCGTTTCTTTCTAATCCTTTTTGCTAGTATTGATCTAGCACTTGGGAAGTAGGTATTCACACTAATTATTTCATGTTGTAATAAGTTGTAGATTTTAATCACTCTTCTGAATTTTTTATTGGATATACTATATAAAAATTCCCAAATTTCAGGCTCCCAGTTGTGGAAAAAGAATCAAGGTAGACCAGCAAACAGCATCCAGAACACATGGGAATTCCTGGCACAGTCAAACAGTTCTCCAGATGGATTGGACAGGAGGGCCTGAACAATGTATCTCAACAACTACAGATACAGCAGAATTTCCAAGTTTACAAATTGTTGCTGCTGTTACTCAGCTTGACGCCAATATACTAGGAAAGTCCAATTAACTTGCTCTACTTCAAAACTGATGTTTCTAACCATTCCCCCACACTGCTCAACTCAATAACAGGCCTTTACCCACCAGTACTCTATTTCAATGTCAGACAGTAACCTTCCCTTATGTCAAAAAACAGTTGCTGCTCTCCAGTCAACCCTTCTCCTGAGTAAAGCAACGCTTGCATGGGACATTGGGGATATAAGCCTTCTGATTCAACCCATTCCATGGTCAACACGAGCAACAAGAAAAACCTCATGTCAAACCTCTCTATCCTCATTCAAACACTGCCCAGAAGCAGATGTAACTCTCGCTCCTATCCACATTCTCTTGGCTACTTTCTCCAGATAACACCTATATCCTTAGAGGCTTTAATGTGGAAGCAATGTCCTAAGATGCTCAGATGGCTCCAGTTGGGAAAATGAACATGGAACCAAAAGAAGAAAAATCAAGATTAAAAATCAATAACTTAGGCAAAGATGAGGATCCTAGAAGAGTAAATAGAGGTGAAGATGTAGAAAGGACAGCATTTCAAAATATGAACCGAGGCAACTGGAGACACAGCAGCTAATAGAGTTGTGGATGATTGAGTGGTCGGAGTAGGAATAGTCTGTCAGAATCAGAGTAAAGTGGAGCTTGAGGACAAGGCACTGTAAGGAATGTAGGCAATTACAGAGGCAGATATATTCCTGAACTGAGGAGAGAATAGTCCTAAATTATGTCACCAACCTACATTATGTACAGCTAGTTTGCTCTACATTGATAGTTACAAAACAGAAAATTCTAGATGACGAACTATGTGAGGAACTGTTTTACAAAAAACTGATCAGTTTTCAGAGCAGAATAAATTTGAGGTTCAGGGTTATGAAAAATGCATTGAAGGAATAATGTTGACATATGAGCCTAATGAGCTTCTCCTCTCAATCTCTTACTATCGCACCACAATCTCCATTACCCAGTCCAGTGTTTTGGAGACTCAGTCTCTGAGGCAGACCAGAATATTCACGCAGGATGTTGCTCATTAACTTGGGCTGTTCTAGCAATTTCTTAAAATGTCCATTGTTTGCAGCATTCAAATCTTACTTACTGAGCTGGCATCTAGAAGAGACAAAGGTTCTTCGTAAATGTCCTCTTGGATGCAGGCTGCACATTTCTGTGGGCCAGTACTGGAAAAGAAAACACACAAATCAACAAACTCAAGAAAGCAGCATCGGGATTCCTTCTCCGCATCATAAGTCCCCTTCTCCTGGATATTCTGGTTCCTACTGGGTAGCTCTTTTATATCCTCACCGATTCTTCACAAGGCATCAGCAGTTGTTCGGGAGAGTAGAAGGTGTCTTTATGCAAGGTGTTACTCTGGCACTTTAGGAAGTGCAGCAGAACATGTGAGAGCCTAATATTACTCCTGAGAATGTGGTACAAGGCCAGTCTTCAACCAGCATCTGTATAGCACCTTTCAGCTAAATGTCCCTAAGGACTTTGCACGCATCCTATCAAACTTAATTCGATAGAGCCACCTTGAAAAATTAGGACTGGTGATCGAAAGATTGATCACAGGGGTAGGGTTTCGGGAGGGAGTTCAGAGTTTATCATCGTGAAGTCGCAATGTCACAGATCTGGCAATCCAGAACCCCAGACTAATGTTCTGGGCACGAAGGTTTGAAATCCCCAAGGCAGGCAGTGAAATTTAAACTTAAATAAATCTGGAGTTAAAAAACTAGCTTAATGGCCATCACAAAACCATTGCCAATTGTTGTGAAAATAAGAACACATTAATGTCCTTTTGGGAAGGAAATTTGCTGTCATTGCCTGCTCTGGCCTACATGTTGACCCCAGACCACAGCAATGTAATTGACTATTAACAATTAGGAGAGGCCAATAAATGCTGGCCTAGCCAGCAATGCCCTCATCCCGTAGATGAATAAAGAAAAAGAAATTTTAAAAAACAGTATCAGTACAACCGCCAACAGTGGAACAATGAAAAATAAAAATGCGCAAGTGCCCAGAGTTGGAGATGCACAGAGAGAAATTTAGTTTGGTAACATGGTCAGTACGGACAAGTTGGACCGAAGGGTCTGTTTCCATGATGTATGACTCTATGGCAGTAGGCAATATTCCCTATAAAATGATCAGCCATAACGTAAAGAACGTGGTACACAGGGACAAAGTCATATACAAACAATATTCTCTTTAAACTGAGCATAGGTAAATTTTAAAGGGACCACAGAGTTCTATAAGCTAGTGGTACCATGGGTTGCAATGATTCCCGAGTGGAGAGACAGGGAGGGGTGAGACCAGCAAGGAATTTGGGAACAGGGATGAACAAATTTAGATCAGTGAACATAAGGGTAATGGAGGAACAGAACTTGGTGAGACAGCATAAATGCTGCAGAGTGTTGGCTGAGTTCAAGATTATTTTCAAAAGATTCTATGTTCAGTTAACAGCCAATGGCTTTTACGTGCAAGTATGGATATGTGCAAAGGAAAGAAAAAAAAATACGAGGGACGTAACTCACTGACAGATGCAGTTAGACAAACCACAGGACAGCTCCCAAATTATCACGCACTCTCTCAATGCATAGAAGCACCCTGACCAAAAATTTAAAATAACCCGTCCCAAAGACAAACATACCCAAGAGACATCACACCACCTCCCCTCGGTAAAAAATATCCTCACACCACCCACAACAAAAATACAGTAAAACCAGACGAATGCCCACCCTACACATAGCCCTTTCCACACTTCCTTTCGTTATATCATTCATGAATACTTGTGCTTCTCAAAACCCACTCCATTCACATAAATAACCTCCTCTTCAAAATAGACCATCCACCTAACATCGCCTTCTGAGTCTGCTTCAGGATTTACTTAAGCAGCAACTTAAGTACAAATTGTTGATGAGGACTTCACATGACTTGGCTGCTTTAATACTGCCTGACAGTAATACACTGTGACTTTGGATACTATAGGAACATTTAGACAGGATTAGTCATCTGTGCTTTCTAATAACATCAACTTTCAATCTGCACATTACTGAAGTCAGTGCTTTCAATGTTTTGTTCCTTCAACAGAACAGCAATTTTGAGAGCCGACAGCTTGTATAAACATGGCAATTTGTGCTTGGTCAATTACCAAACATTATATGAGTTCAATATTTGCTTCAGTAAAATGCTTTACGTACACTCTCACAATGTAAATACAGGCATATTGTGTGCATTTTTACGTAAAGCATTCGTCACTATTCAGTAACCAAGACAGCAAAGCATCATCAGTTCATGATCAAAACGACTTGCAATCAGCTTTATATCTGATCATCTTATTAAACATTCAAGTTGATGGAAGTTCACACACGCACAAAATGAAGCACCAGCATTAGTAACAATGCCTATGACAGCAGTGCCTTTGACATAATAACATGTTCAAAGAAAGTTCACAAGAACTATACGAACATACATCCAAACAAATGAAACAAAGTCTGATACCGAGCCTTTTTAAAAGAGCATCTTAAAGAGGGAAAGAGAACTGGAAGTGCAGAGGTTTAGGGAACAGGACTTGGTCCAACTTAAGACATGGAAAGTTTTAAATTGCCTAAAATTATGGAAGGTATTAGTAATATTTAACTAGCTGCACTTAGATTTCCAATTAGTCACAAGCACCGAATGGCATGAGAGCTAGCATTGTTTTCACAGTGACAAAGTAACACTCTGCAGAGTAATTTCAAAAGCAGCAGATTATCTAACGTTGAAGTCTATTGCAGTTCACATTCATGGTTGGTCCTTCAAACTCAAGTAGAAATCTAATGCTGGAGACAGAGGCATGGTCGAGAAACTAAATGAATATTTAGCAAGGAAGATTATTTCTAACTTCTGGTAAATGTATATTATTAGGATAATTATTGAGATTAAAGATACATAGTTACTTGGTAATACAGAAATTGACTATTGCTGAGAAAAAAAGATATTTTGTCAAAGCTTTTCATCTTTCACTTATCAGGACAATCACAAGAAATATCAATGTAAAGGGGGCTAACAGTTTTTTACTATATGAGAAGAGCATGCTATTGGTTGGCAAGTGAACTATGATTTGAAGATGTTGCCATGGGGAATGCACCAATTGGATGATGACTGAATCATTCGATGACTGACAGTTAACTGCCAAGTTTAAATTTAAACTAGGCTGGATGACTCTGATTGGTCTAGATACCTGAAATGACATAAAATGACGAATGAGATAAAAACAAAGAGGTGCTCAAATGTTTAGAAGTATTCAAAGTGCACCAGTCACCCAGTCCAGATGAGACACTTCTTAGGGGGGAATAAGGTTAAAAATTGTGGCAGAACCTTCCAAGCCTCCTGAAATACAGGAGTGATGGCACAGTATTGCAGTTTTGATGATGTTACATCCTGGCCCATGAAAAATAGGGAGAACTATAACCCCATCAACACCACGTGAAGCAGCATTTCCCCTGTACCCCTTCTAATTTGCTGCACCCAATGTGGCCTACTCTACATTGGAGAAACCAAACGCAGACTGGATGACCCATTTGCAGAACACCTCCGGTCCATGCACAAGCATGACCCTGACCTTCCGTACCTGGTCATTTTATAGAACATAGAACATAGAACATAGAACATTACAGCGCAGTACAGGCCCTTCGGCCCTCGATGTTGCGCCGAACTGTGAAACCAATCTGAAGCCCATCTAACCTAAACTATTCCATTATCATCCATATGTTTATCCAATGACCATTTAAATGCCCTTAAAGTGGGCGAGTCTACTATTTTTGCAGGCAGGGCATTCCACGCCCTTACTATTCTCCGAGTAAAGAACCTACCTCTGACATCTGTCCTATATCTATCACCCCTCAATTTAAAGCTATGTCCCCTCGTGCTAGCCATCACCATCTGAGGAAAAAGGCTCCCACTGTCCACCCTATCTAATCCTCTGATCATCTTGTATGTCTCTATCAAGTCACCTCTTAACCTTCTTCTCTCTAACGAAAACAGCCTCAAGTCCCTCAGCCTTTCCTCATAAGATCTTCCCTCCATACCAGGCAACATCCTGGTAAATCTCCTCTGCACCCTTTCCAATGCTTCCACATCCTTCCTATAATGCGGTGACCAGAACTGTACGCAATACTCCAAGTGCGGCCGCACCAGAGTTTTGTACAGCTGCAACATGACCTCATGGCTCCGAAACTCAATCCCTCTACCAATAAAACCTAACATACTGTACGCCTTCTTAACAACGCTATCAACCTGGGTGGCAACTTTCAGTGATCTATGCACATGGACACCGAGATCTTTCTGCTCATCCACACTACCAAGAATCTTACCATTAGCCCAGTACTCTTTAACATACATCTTGCTCGCATGCCCATGTGTCTTCCTCAGCATGCTGCATTGCTCCAGCAAATCACAGTGCAAACTTCACGAGCAACATCTCATCTTCAGATGAGGCACTTTATAACCTTCTGGAATTAATACTGAATTCAACACCTTCGGATTGTGAACTCACTCCCATTTCTTCCCTTTCTTTTAGCTTTACTTGTATTTTCTGTCACCATGTCCTCTCTCCCCTCCCCCACTCGTGGAACCATCTGTTCTTTCCATTTTGGCAACTGGACACACCATTGTTCCGCCATTCTCACATTCTGATCATTTAATCTGAACTATCAATACCCTTTCTCCACCAGCAGTCCACTGCCACGCTATTGCATAAATGCTGTCCCCTCCACACTTCATGTCAGCTCTGATGAAGAACCATCTAGACACAAAACATTACTTGCTCTCTCTCCACGGATGCTGCCAGATCCACTGTGATTTCCAGCAATTTTTGTTTTCGGTACAGATTCCAAAATCTGCAGTAATTTGTTCCTGCCAATCAATACATTTCCATTAGCCTCCTACCTCCAAACCAGTTACCTCCAGTTGCACATGCTCTCAATTTTGAGTTCACAGTCTCTTATAAGGAACTTCTAGAATGCCTCTGGGAGTTCAAATAAATAACATTCATACATACAGGTATTCCCTCACTAATCAAAAAATTCAACTAGCTTTGCAAACAGGAGTTAACAGTTTACAAATCCATACTAGTTCTCTGTTGAGAGAACTATACTTCTCTAAACATTCAGGCACTTCATCTACAGCAATTTAAAGGAATACGTGTGGTAAATGCAGGTAAGATGTTTCATCTGATTAGGGGAAGTCTAAAACCAAGAGGGACAGTGTAAAATAAGGGGATGCCACTTAAGTCAGAGATGAGGAGAAATTGTTTTACTCACTATTGTGAATCTTTGGAATTCTCCCTCACAGAGAGCTGTGAAGTCTTTGAGGATGTTTAATTTAGATTTCAAATGGCATACAGGGTTATGGGGATAGAGGTGATCGTATTAAATGAAGGGCAGCTTAACGGGCTGAATGGCATACTCCTGTTCATACAATTTTCAACTCCTAAATCAAAGTTGTTTTGGAAGATCACTAACACAGGCATACTTTATTCCCCATCACCTGTGCTTTGCCTGAAGACAGCCCTTGGATTGTTTTCCGATTTTTCTTGGCAATTTTTGTCAGTGACGGTTCGCCATGGGCTTACTTTCAGAAACAAGGCAAGGAGACAGGCCCCAAATCTAACTCAGCTAGGATGGGAACTGAACCTGTGGTATTGATGCTAATCTGAACCATGTCAGTGTTCCCTCCAAACTATGTGGTCTCGCAGCAATCAGAGTCTCCATGTAACTCAGCCTCTCTAAATTAACAAGCGTGCGCAGACAGGCAAAAATAAAAGGGCTGTACGTGTTTAAAAAAAAAGCTAACGTTGGTTCAACGTGTTTAGTTTCTGCTCTCAATTCACTTTTTTTCATTGTCTCTGCATTTACCCACAACCTTTACTGTGGGTGATTACTACAAAGTAACTATTTAGGATTCTAATTCCTAAGTTCCAATCACAGTATCAGCAGCATCTGTCCTTAAAGCATGCACAAAGCCTCTAGCCACTCACCCTCTGTTCACATATTTGTAAAACCTTTAGTGTTGTCCATAGTATTCCTTATAGCTTTTTCTCTCATTTTCTTACACTTTCCTTATATCATGCCTACTCTGCGGGACTGCGACAGCTCTAGACCTTCATTGATAGGTTTACATTGTCGCTCGCTCCCTATTAATCAGGGTTGTTTAATGACACACAAAGCTCTTGCCCTTTAATTATATATACAGATCTTGTATTCTACCAAATACTTACAACTTCTCCTACTGTTCATCCAAAACTTTACCCATTAATAGTTCTTCCCAGTCTAATGTGGTCAAGTTCTGCCTCATCTACCAATGTCAGGCCTATTTAAACTAAAACCTTGGTCCATATTTCATCTTTCTCCATTGTAACCCTGACATCAAAGACACTGCTTAGCTGCATGTTACTGTTAGATTACTGACTACTTTAGATTCTCATTCAAATTAAACCCTAGTTGATCTGTTCTCTTTATCCATTAATAG
>NC_063359.1:1047153-1053131 GCF_021869965.1 Rhincodon typus
TGAAATAGACCCCATCTACATACCACCACGGTACAAAACCAGAAACAGGACTACCCACCATGACAGACCGGACTATATAAATTCAGGGCGGGACAAACCAACAGCACTTCAATGGAGGCTAGACAGCACTGAAGATGTCACCTAGAAGGGAGATGAAATGTTTGCACGGAAACCAGTCAGCTCGACGAGCTAACCAACAACTCCAACATATTGAACTTAAGTGTATTGTGTGCTTTTTGGAAAAAAGTGACTTGTAGCCAAAAGGTATCTGTGGATGCATATTCAGAGGCATTCTGGAGAGAAACTCTGCGATGTCACACCAAATCATCGAAAGGAAAAATGCACTACAACATTAAAGGCTCTGGTCAGGAAAAAGAAGAAGGCCTACATTGGGTTTAAGCTTTCAGGCTTAAGTGAATCCCTAGATGACTATAAAAAGTGTAGGAGCACAGTTAAGAGGGAAATCAGAAGAGCAAAAATAGAGTATGAGATGGATCTGGTAGATACGGTTAAAGATAATCCCAAGATGTTCTATTAAGAGTAAAAGGGTGGCTGGGGAGAGAATACGTCCCCTTATAAATCAGAATGGCCATCTATGTGTGGAGCCACAGGAGATGGGGGAGATTTTTAATTAGTTAATATTTCTCCTCCATGTTTGCTGAGGAGAGAATCATGGATGCTAAGGAAATAAGGGAAAGAAGAGAGAAGGTGTTTGCAGCCTTAGATCGCGTTAAGATGGATATATTCCCTGGGCCTGATCAGTTCCATTCTCGGAGGTTGTGGGAGGCTAGGGAAGAAATTGCAGAGGCCCATGCAGAGATTTTTGCTTCATCTTTAGCCACTGGTGAAGTTCCAGAAGACTGGAAGGTTGCTAATGTTGTTCCATTGTTTAAGAAAGGTAGCAAAGACGAGCCAGGGAACTACAGGCCAGTGAGCCTGACATCAGTGGTAGGCAAGTTATTGGAGACGATACTGAGGGACAGGATCAACCAACATTTGGATAGTCAAGGTCCAATTAGGGATAGTCAGCATGGATTTGTGCGCAGGAAGTCATGTCTAACAAATATATTAGAGTTTTTTGAAGAGGTAACCAAGAGGATAGATGAGGGCAGGGCAGTGGATGTTGTCTATATGGACTTTAGCAAGGCCTTTGTCAAGGTGCCACACAGCAGGCTAGTCATGAAGATTAGGTCACATGGGATCCAGGAAGAGCTAGCTAATTGGATTCAAAATTGGCTCGATGGTAGGAAGCAGAATGTGATGGTTGAAGGTTGTTTCTAGCACGGAACATTATCAAAAATTACAGAGGGATCTTGATCAGATGGGGAAGTGGGCTGAGGTATGGCAAATGCAATTCAATACAGATAAGTGTGAGGTGTTGTACTTTGGAAAGTCAAACCAAGATAGGGCTTATAAATAAATGGTAAGGTCTTGAGAAGTGTTGTGGAGCAGAGGGACTTAGGAGTACAAGTTCATAGTTTATTGAAGGCAATGTCATAGGTACACAGTGGTGAAGAAGGCATTTAGCATGCAGGCCTTCATCGATCAAGGCAGTGAGTTTAGGAGTTGGGACGTTATGTTACAGTTGTATAAATCATTGGTGAGGCTGCACTTGGAGTATTGTGTACAGCTTTGGTCACCCTTTTATAGGAAAGACGTAGTTAAACTGGAAAGCGTGCAAAGAAGATTTTAAAAGGATGTTGCCAGGACTCGTAGGCCTGAGTTATAGGGAGAGCTTTGCCAGGATAGGACTTTGGAACATCGGAGAATGAGGGGTGACCTTTCTGAGATGTATAAAATCATGAGGGGCATAGATAGGATGATTGCATATCGTCTTTTTCACAGGGATGGGGAATTGAAGACTAGAGAGCATAGTTTGAAGGTGAGAGGGGTAAGATTTAAGAAGGACTTGAGGGGCAACTTCTTCACGCAGAGAGTATGTGGAATGGACTGCCAGAGAAAATGGTTGAGGCATGTACAACAGCAACATTTTTAAAATGTTTGGATAGGTACATGGATAGGAAGGGTCTAGAGGGACACAGACCAAATGCAGGCAATTGGAACTAGCTGAGTGGGCACCATGGTCAGCATGGACCAGTTTGGGCTGAAGGGCTTGTTTCCGTGCTGTATTACTTCATGACTCTTAATGGGTAAACAGTAATCACCCGTAGGTATCTCGGACTGTGACCTTGTTGGGAAAAAGACAGCAGTCTGGGTGAGA
This sequence comes from Rhincodon typus, assembly GCF_021869965.1. Lineage (NCBI taxonomy): Eukaryota > Metazoa > Chordata > Chondrichthyes > Orectolobiformes > Rhincodontidae > Rhincodon > Rhincodon typus. Next base: position 1,049,375 of record NC_063359.1, read on the forward strand.
GAGATGTTTGCATTTTAAAAAATACACAGAAACAGGGGTTAAAAGTGAGTTTTATCCCTGTTGTGTGTGTACCAGTGGGCTAATGTACTCGTTTGTTCTAGCTTGGGTTTGAGCCACTAGTGTGCTGTGAAGGTCACGGTTGCAGGACCATCTATTCGTCACCCCTTCACTGCAGGCAAAAGACTGTCTTGCTTTGAGTGTTGAAAGTCGCTTAACAAGCTAGTTTAAAAGGAAATAGGACAAACAAATTTCAGCTAACCTACACAGCCAAGAATCTTGAAATTGACTGGTCAACTATCAGCATTCCAATGTCTACTCTTCACGAACAATGGAGAGACTGGCCTGTATATCTTTTAACATTTATATTTTGGACTTGCTACTTTCTTTGAATCTGTGTGCATGCCTTTTGCGTTATTATTTCTTCTTGCATTTAGTAACTAAAAATTCACACTTTTTTTGACTCACGAAAGCCTGGTTAAATTGTGTTTTGAAGAAGGGTCACTGGATTTGAGACATTAACTCTGTTTCCTCTCCACAGATGCTGCTAGACCTGCTGAGTTTCTCCAGCAATTTCTGTTTTTGTTCAATTATCGCCTTTCAGCACATAAATTCATTTGGGTCTAGGCAAAAGTACTGACAAGGGAGGGGTTACCTTTTAAACTAACCTTTTTGCGACCAATCAGGAGAGGCAGATGAGAAAGAAGGGGAGCCTGTTCATTCCTGGGAGCTTGATAATTTGGGATATTTTGTCTGGAACCATAATAACTCGGGAACCATGCCTGGGAACTTGTTGTAACATTAGCATTTTGTAAACTTTATTGTCTAGGTAGACAAGGTAGATAACTCTGACCAGAATGTTATGAATGAATTTGCCCAGATGTCCCATAATACCAAAGCAGTCAAATCAATACGAACACAAGCTGGTACCAATGCAAAATAGTCCCAACTTCATTAGGAACAAAGTACAGTATACTTTAATACTAAACATACTGTCAGTAATCCTGTCTGGCCCCTTAAGTTTACAATACTTCCTGAGTCTCTGTAGCTTTACCCAGTGGCTCTTTCTCTGGCTTTGCCTCTGGGTCTGCAAAGCTGCTTTCTTCTCTCTCTTTCTGGATGGTCTGCTGATCTCTGCCTCTTGCCATTGCTGGTCTCCTCAGACAGTCTCAGATGATTCAAGAAGGAGGTCTGCAGGTCAACCCTGTTTTCTATACCTTTTAGATGATTTTCTGGAACTTTTATAGTTCTGGCCAATCGGAGATAAACTGAATAGTTTGAAACAGTGTCAGTCATTTAGATGGCATGCTCCTCTTTGTTTCTTTATGTAGCAGGACCTCGTGCTTTTCTGTCTGGGCCATTCTTTGTTTAGTGGATAAGTTGTTGGGTGTATGTCTGTCAAGGACAACCGTTATCTTTTACATTATGCTAATATTATTAGCATCTGGCTGCACTGTGTCTGATGTGTGAATATTGTGATTTCAGAGTTTTACTTGGCCAGTGTACCCAGCATCCCTTGCTGTTTGGTCAAGTTAGCAATCTATCTGTTTTAGCAACCAGGAGGCTGCTACAATTTACTACACAGTAATTTCTTAAAAGTTCATTATTGTTACTTGTGACAGATTCATTTGACACCCGCTGAAATAAGCTCACCACAAATTAAATATTTTTACTGTAGGTTGTCCCATGTTCTTTATAGCTAATCTGTAAATTTTAGTGCTGTGATCACTGTTTCCTCAATGTTCCCCAAATGACACTTGATCTAGATGAGGACCTATCTCATTCCCTAGACCAGATCCAAGTCTTTTAATGTGGGGCTATAAATGTACAAGCCAAGAAACCTCTCCTGAATATACATCAGAAACTTGTCCCCCTGTCTGTTCTTTACACCACTACTTTCCTAGTCATTATTAAGATAATGCAAGTCTCCCATTATTGTTGTGCTATTTTTCTTGGCCCCTCACTGTGATTTCTCTGCAAATCTCGTTTATCTTTCCCACTAAATGGTGGCCTTTAGAATTTCTTAGCTCCAACTAAATGCATTCTTTTCTCTCTGTCACTGCCCCCCACCCCCAACTCTCGCGCCCTCCCATGCTAAGAATTATACCAGAAACCAATTTAAGATAATCACTTAGGTTCGCAGCATGACTCATTTACTCATGCTAGAAGCTATGTATATTAAAACACAGGTCCCTGTTCTTTTTGTGCAAAGTAAAAATACTGCTCCAGTCTTAAAAAAAAGTGCTCCTTTAAGCGCCTATTAGGTTTGTGAACAAATAAGAAACTGCTTGATTGTTTGACTCCAATGGCAGATTCCATCACAGCCATGTTAACCTTCAATCTGTCAGTGTTTTTTGACTCTAGTTTCCTGCATGTTGAGAGTGCAGAGTTGTAGCTAGTGTCTTCAAATAAGTCTCATTTCACTTCTGCATGGGAAAGCCAGAAATCATCTGTTCAATCAAGTCGAGCAACTGTCTGGGCTAGCAGTGTGCAAGAATCTGATATGAAGACTGTGTATTTCTGCCAAGCTCATGGTGGCAGCAAACCTAAATTGCCTCAGTTTTCATTTATCTTTCCAAGGCTGTGATGTCAGAGGCAGGAGGGTCAGGCCCCATGTTCCTCTCTCGTTCCTACATTGAAATCCCCTGTAGTTAAGGCTGCTTACTTGTTTAGGGATTCTGCTGATAGCAATGTCAAACTGCTTGCAGACTGGTCTGTCGCCTCTGTAGTGGTGAAGCAGGGTTGAAGGGTATACAACATATTGAAGCAGAGATACCGATGAAGCCAACTGCTTAAGTCAAGAGGCAGATGGACGGAACATGTTTTGAACCATTTGTGAGGGGTGGTTCTATAGCTGGGAGTAGCAAGCTCCTTGCAGCCAGGTCTCCATGTTTTCTCTAAACTCCCCTCCTGCCAAATGCACGTGGAATGTTTTGCTGTATCTGATTTTGATGAGCCTGGTCTGCAGTTAGGAAGGAACTCTGACAGAGTTCTGCTCATCAAGTTCCATGTTGATCATACCCATCTTCACCAGCAAGTGTCAGCATCTTTCTCTTTGTTTGGTGTGATGTATTCCTTCCTCTTGTTGACCCAAGACTCTCACTTTAAGCATTCATTGAAGTCATTGGCCATTCACCAGGGGCTATCTGATGCAAGATAGGTGCTGGCTGACCAGTAGGAGAAGGTCCTGTCTGCCACTGGGGACAGGCTGTTCTCAATGTCTGTTCTCACACATAACTGCGGACTCCTATGTTTTGGTGCTGTGCAGAAAAACTGGAGCATCCTCTCCTTTGGACTGTCCAAACATCGGTGTCATCTCTCAATCTCTTCTGAATCCAGAGGAATGCAAAGCACTGTTTGGCACTGAACAGGTTGCAGACATTGTCGGAGGAATGACGTATTTGGATATTGGTCACCTTTTGGGACCCATTCCATATCTTTAGTCAAGGTTTACACCCTTCCGCTTCAGGTCTCCTACATAATGGAGCTATTAGCGAGGAACACAATTGCTGTGTCATGTCATAAGGAAGCACAGTTAATGGAGAGACTGTGTACTGATAGGGAGAAACTTGCACATTGGCTGTCTTTTTTTAATCTAGTGTGAAAATGAGAAACAAATTAGCAGAAAGGCAAAAAGCATACTAGCTGTCTTCACTCAACCAGTAGCCAAATCACAATAGAGATAGTAGGAACTGCAGATGCTGGAGAATCCGAGACAACAGGGTGCAGAGCTGGATGAACACAGCAGGCCAAGCAGCAT
>NC_063359.1:1058131-1092022 GCF_021869965.1 Rhincodon typus
TGCTCCTATGATGCTGCTTGGCCTGCTGTGTTCATCCAGCTCTGCACCTTGTTGTCTCGGACAAATCACATTACATTGGCAATGGGACATCTACTGACCTGAACCTAATAGCAACTTTGAAACGGATTTGAGCATTCATAGTGACTACAGTTATAAAAGAAAAGTTACAGCTGTGTTGCTTGAAACTGACATGCAGAATGGTATCCACTTCTAACTCAAAATAGTGTGCCTGCAAATTAATGAAGACAAGCAAGCTTTTGTTCACTTTCAGAAGCAGGGTTTTTTTACTGGTTGTAGCTGTCTGTTGATTTAAATCACAACACAAAACCTACTAGTAGAGGCTGAAATGACTTTTAAGAACTTTTTTAAATGAATTATCACAACGCAGACAAATGTAAAGTGCTGTAGTGCATGACATTTACACAATGCTGACCGATGTAAAGGTCAAGTTGCTTTCTCAGTATAGATCCCAATTCTGAATCACTGCAGTAAAATACATACGCATTATAACTCAGAATCTAACACTGACATTTTACACCTATTTACAGAATGTTCCTGGCTCCTGAAGAGGCTTCCCAAGTGACCACAACCTCTTCCTGGTGCCCTTTTTAAGGGCTCACAAAAGACAGTTTCTCCGGTGGCCCTCACAGTGGGGATTTGGAAGGTCCTGAAAAAATTTTGCATGTGTGTTGCACCAATGGTCTTCCAGAACCAGAAAAGAACCACATGAAAATGGTGTGGAGTCAGGAAGACAGAAGGAGAATAATATTCCTGAACAAAGAAACTCCATACAGTATTTTGTATGCGATTCCTGTCTCCATTTTTACATGATAATCTGTTTGGATAATTTGGAGATGACTGGAAATGGCAGTGAGCTATTGCCACATCCAGGTTCATGTTCATGTTCAGGTTCTGGTTGCTGTTGTGTAGGGTGAAGTCATTCATGCACCATTGCTGATAAAGTAGACTTTATGCCATGGATCCAGTTTTCAAATGCATGTCATTGGCAGGGTGCTCCCATTGATCATCTCCTCAAAGCCTCAGGCTGTCTGCGCACAGTTACCTAACTGTGTAGACACTCACCACCTCAGTAATCCTTAACTGCTTGGTAGCACTGAAGTCTTTTGCTTAAAAAAATCATAAAGTTGAAGCTTTCAGTCTCCCATTCATCAGGACTGGAATGTAAGAACACATCCTGAACGGTTCACATTACATATGCAGAGGGTTCTCGCATGGACATTTTGTGAAATGCTCTACCAGTTTAAAAAAAATGCCTATGTCAACCCCCCGCCCCCCAAAAGAAAAGCACAATAAATACGAGTGAACAGATGGAATGATGTCACTATTAGTACAAGCAGGGTGATCCACAATTGTGTTTTGCACAGGTGTGCTGAGAATCTTTTCAGGGTGTCAGCAGACATTCTCAATGTTGGAAAGGGAACACACTTCATGCAGCATGAGAAGAGGGTGCTGGGTTGGTGTAGGGACACAGCAGGAACTGATATCTGTCAATTTTAGATAACTGAAAAATGTCCGACCAAGCAGACAGACTCTGAATGGTCAGGGTGTTGCTATGGTCATACAGTAGATATTGGCAGTCTCCATAACCCTTTCTCCCATGAAAAAATTGTGGTTTAGGAAGAAATGTAGGCGACAGAGCAGTTTGACCCTGCTATCAGCAGAATCCTTATCTAGTAAGCAGCCTTAACTACCAGGGGATTTCAATGCAAGAGTCAGAGAGGAACATGGAGTGTGACCCTCCTGCCTCTGACATCATAATCTTGAAATATAAATAGAAACTGAGGCAATTTGAACTTTGCTGCTACCATGAGCTTGGTGTAACTAACACCTTATTTTGGAAGGGGCAACAAGGTGTTCTGGGGACCTTGAATTTCAGGGCATTGGAACTAGCTGGATCTGACTATCACCAGGCATGTCTGTCTGAACAGCATTCTTGAAACAAGCAGATGCCATAGTGCTGACTTTGATACAGCTCATTGTCCAGTGTCCACTAGGGTTAGGATACAACACTAGAAGTTTTTTTCATTCTTGGCACAAATACTGTCCTGATATCAGCATCAGGCACACTCCCTGCCCAGACGCCGACAGCAGTTCCTTGGCTTGATTAAACAGAGGGAGGCGATGGCCTCGTTCTTTTATCGCTGGACTATTAATCCAGAGACCCAGATAACATTCTGGGGACCGGGGTTCGAATCTTGCCACAGCAGATGGTGGAATTTGAATTCAATAAAATCTCTGGAATGAAGAATCTAATGATGACCGTGAAACCATCGCCGATTGTTGGAAAAACCCATCTGGTTCACTAATGTCCTATAGGAAAGGAAATTGCCATCCTTACCTGGTCTGGCCTACAGGTGAGTCCAGACCCACAGCAATGTGGTTGACTCTCAATTGCCCTCTGGGCAATTAGGGATGGGCAATAAATGCTGCCTAGCTAGCAACACCCTCATCCTGTAAATGAAAAAGAGAAAAAACAGATGATCTCTGGCATTCCCATACTGTGTGCAGAAGTGAAGTGAAACTTACTTGAAGGCCCCTCTATAACCCCATGCTGTCAACATGTAGGACCTCTCCAGTGCCACAACGATGCCACCTGAAGGCTGCAGGAACAGCACCTCATATTCCGCCTGGGAACCCTGCAGCCCAATGGTTTCAATGTGGACTTTAGAAGCTTCAAAATCTCCCCACCCCCCCGACCTCATCCTAAGACCAGCCCATTTTGTCCCTGCCTCCTTGACCTGTCCGTCTTTTCTCCCACCTATCTGCTTCTCCCACCTCACTGACCAACCCCCATCCCCACTTCCTACCTACTAGCCTCATCCCCGCCTCCTTGACCTGTCTGTCTTCCCGCCCCTCCCTCCTCACTGACCAACCCCCACCCCAACTCCCTACCTACACTCACTTGTACTGGCTTCTTACCCGCCTCCTTGACCTGTCCATCTTCTCTCCACCTATCTGCTCCTCTACCCACCTTCTCTCATTGCCTCCCCCTCTCTATTTATTTCAGAGCCCCCTTCCCCTCCCCCATTTCTGAAGAAAGGTCCAGACCCGAAACGTCAGCTTTCCTGCTTCTCTGATGCTGCCTGGCCTGCTGTATTTATCCAGCTCCACACCTTGTTATCTCAGACTCCAGCGTTGGCAGTTCCTACTATCTCTTAAAAAAAACACTAACTGATTGAAGGTTTACATCACTGTGATGGAATCTGTCATTGGAGCCAGTCAATCAAGAAGTTTATTTGTTTACAAACCTAATAGCCTCTTAAAGGGTACAATGTGTTTTTTAAAGACTGGGGTAGTATTTTTGCTTTGAGTAAGAACAACAGGGTCCCGTGTTTTAGTATATTTAACTTTGTGTAAATGAGCCATACAGTGAACCTAATGGATTGTTTTAAATTAATTTCTGGTATAATTCTTAGCACAGTAAAGATTATTTGGTAAATGTTGTCCAATATCAGAATTGCATCTAATGTTAGGCATGGTAGGTGACATTTGCAAGCAAGGATGGTTGAGAATGGTCAGCACATTGGCCACTGCAGACAGAAAAAGGGATGTTTAAATCATCTTATTGTAACTCTAACACCTCACAAGCTTTTCTACTGGTCACACTGCCAAATTTAAATCTCAGTGACTCTTTACTCTCTCTGCTGGCCATATTCTACTGCTCCCCCACTCCAATTCACGCATTTAAGACTGAATCCTCAGTGTCTCTTCTGCTTGCAGTCAGTTTTTTTTTCCACATATTCACTGAGTATTCCGTGCCTTGTGAACAAAACCAAATTCTCTGATTTGCCAGTGAGATGCATGCAATGGTTGAATTAAATTGATCCATCTGCTTCAGAATATTGTGGAGCAGAACATTGTAAATTTCCCCACAAAAAATGAGGTGATCCATTTATGCTTTTGAATTAATTTTCAGAAAAGTACAAGAATGCTTATTACCAAACGGCAGAAAAGGAGATTGCGCAAAATGCTGAGAAAATTGGGCAAATGCGCAAGGAGGTCCTGCAGGAGAGCATTAAATTCCAGAAAGCTGATCATGTGAGTGAAATTGCCACATAAATAGCCATAAATTTTATTAATGAAGTGTATTTCTGAAAAAAAAGGTCATGTTGAACTTATAGTGCACAAATGTGATTGATAGCCCAATGGAAGATCTCTCACTCGTCATGGCACTGCCATCAAAGACCCATTGTCTCACCCATTGTGACCTTCCTGCCATCTCTTTCTACATAGTATAGGCAAGAGCAGTAAATTTGTTGTCACTAACCACTGCAGCCAATCAGTGAATAGCGCTGTCAATTAAAAACATTACGTACTGTGCTCTCTCTTATGAGAAAACTCACCTCCAGTCAACCTGTGCTTCAGTACGGCAAGTCAGGAGCATCCCTAAATTGGATTTTCTCCACTGCACTGCTTGCTTTTTCATACTTGTCAATCTTCCACCTATTGGAATTATTCAACCACTGTAAGTGAGGGCAAAGCCATTAGCTTGTGAGCTGAGCCCTCAATGTTGCAGTGTGCCGTTGAAACTAGAAACAGTGTGGGTTTGTGCAGAGCAATAATGTTATTTCAGTGCTGTGATCTAGGAGACTGAGGAATGTTCAATAGGCTCTGTGGATTTCCTCACTTTTACTCAATAAAAAATTTCGAGGTCTGGTACAGTTTGATTAAGATTGAGGCAGTTTTAAGCATGTGTTTGCTCCTTCTCTCACACAATCTACTTTTCCTGCAGGTGGTCGAAAACATCATTAGTCGAGAATGTGAGGATCGAAAGGAATTGAAACTTTGCTTAGCAAAAGCAACCATTGAGGTATTAAAATAGGATCATTTGATTCCACACATCAGTGCCAATCTTACTCCGAGTAGATTCCTAATAGAGCATGGGCAAGCACTTCACTTAAACTTGGTGTACGGTCTTCTTATAGGCTTCAAATAGTTCTTATGACAGTTCCTGCTCACGCTGCACAATTGACATACCAGTGGATTTGTTGATAAACCAAAGACTCCACTCTCAAAATAAGTATTTAGGCAAGGGGAGTATTAAGAATAAGATATGATGGCTGTCCATATTCACTAATTCAGTCCATACCCTCATAGAATCATGCAGTAGAGGGAATGGCCACTCAACCCCTTGTGCCTGTGCCAGGCCTTTGAGAGAGCTATCTGAAGAGTCCCAATCCTTACACCCCTGACATATCTTTGAAAAAGTTTGCTTTTCAAGGATGTATCTAATTCTTCTGTCACTGATTGACTGAGGAACTTGTTCAGGACCTAGTCTCAACATTTCAGGAATTTCCAGCTATCACTATTATTCAACTTTGGGTTCATTTTGTTCTGACCATGTCTGGCGCATAAAACACACGGCACATGGTATAGTTAACGTGGCCAGGCTGATACATGCACTATAGCATAAACAATCTGTCCATATATGTGTTTCTCTATTTCCTGGTGGCTGTAGTATAATACCATCAAAGTGATTTGTATTCTTTTTGTTCTGGCCTCTACCAATAGGGTGTCGCTGAATGAGCCCTCCAAAGTATCTTCCCTCAGTCCATAGAACATAGAACATTACAGCGCAGTACAGGCCCTTCGGCCCTCGATGTTGCGCCGACCTGTGAAACCAATCTAAAGCCCATCTAACCTAAACTATTCCATTATCATCCATATGTTTATCCAATGACCATTTAAAATCCCTTAAAGTTGGCGAGTCTACTACTTTTGCAGGCAGGGCATTCCACACCCTTACTACTCTCTGAGTAAAGAACCTACCTCTGACATCTGTCCTATATCTATCACCCCTCAATTTAAAGCTATGTCCCCTCGTGCTAGCCACCACCATTCGAGGAAAAAGGCTCCCACTGTCAACCCTATCTAATCCTGTGATCATCTTGTATGTCTCTATTAAGTCACCTCTTAACCTTCTTCTCTCTAACGAAAACAGCCTCAAGTCCCTCAGCCTTTCTTCATAAGACTTGCCCTCCACACCAGGCAACATCCTGGTAAATCTCCTCTGCACCCTTTCCAATGCTTCCACATCCTTCCTATAATGCTGTGACCAGAACTGTACGCAATACTCCAAGTGCGGCCGCACCAGAGTTTTGTACAGCTGCAACATGACCTCATGGCTCCGAAACTCAATCCCTCTACAAATAAAACCTAACACACCGTACGCCTTCTTAACAACGCTATCAACCTGGGTGGCAACTTTCAGGGATCTATGCACATGGACACCGAGATCTCTCTGCTCATCCACACTACCAAGAATCTTACCATTAGCCCAGTACTCTGTATTCCTGTTACTCCTTCCAAAGTGAATCACCTCACACTTTTCCACGTTAAACTCCATTTGCCACCTCTCAGCCCAGCTCTGCAGCTTATCTATGTCCCTCTGTAACCTGCAACATCCTTCCGCACTATCCACAACTCCACCGACTTTGGTGTCATCCGCAAATTTACTAACCCATCCTTCTACGCCCTCATCCAGGTCATTTATAAAAATGACAAACAGCAGTGGCCCAAAACAGATCCTTGAGGTACGCCACTAGTAACTGAACTCCAGGATAAACATTTCCCATCAACCACCACCCTCTGTCTTCTTACAGCGAGCCAATTTCTGATCCAAACCGCTAAATCACCCTCAATCCCATGCCTCCGTATTTTCTGCAATAGCCTACCATGGGGAACGTTATCAAACGCTTTACTGAAATCCATATACACCACATCAACCGCTTTACCCTCATCCACTTGTTTGGTCACCTTCTCAAAGAACTCAATAAGGTTTGTGAGGCATGACCTACCCTTCACAAAACTGTGTTGACTATCCCTAATGAAATTATTCCTTTCCAGATGATTATAAATCCTATCTCTTATAATCCTTTCCAACACTTTACCCACAACCGAAGTAAGGCTCACTGGTCTATAATTACCAGGGTTGTCTCTACTCTCCTTCTTGAACAAGGGGACAACATTTGCTAGTCTCCAGTCTTCTGGCACTATTCCTGCAGACAATGACAACATAAAGATCAAAGCCAAAGGCTCTGCAATCTCCTCTCTAGCTTCGCAGAGAATCCTAGAATAAATCCCATCCAGCCCAGGGGACTTATCTATTTTCACACCTTCCAGAATTGCTAACACCTCCTCCTTATGAACCTCAATCCCGTCTAGTCTAATAGCCTGTATCTCAGTATTCATCTCGACAACATTGTCTTTTTCCTGTGTGAATACTGACGAAAAATATGCATTTAGCGCCTCTCCTATCTCTTCAGACTCCACGCACAACTTCCCACTACTGTCCTTGACTGGCCCTAATCTTACTCTCGTCATTCTTTTATTCCTGACATACCTATAGAAAGCTTTAGGGTTTTCCTTGATCTTACCTGCTAAAGACTTCTCATGTCCCCTCCTGGCTCTTCTTAGCTCTCTCTTTAGGTCCTTCCTGGCTAACTTGTAATTCTGAAGCGCCCTAACTGAGCCTTCACACCTCATCTCTACATAAACCTCCTTCTTCCTCTTGACAAGAGATTCAACTTCTTTAGTAAACCACGATTCCCTCGCTCGACCACTTCCTCCCTGCCTGACAGGTACATACTTCTCGAGGACACGCAGTAGCTGTTCCTTGAACAAGCTCCACATTTCAATTGTGCCCAGCCCCTGCAGTTTCCTTCTCCATCCTATGCATCCTAAGTCTTGCCTAATCGCCTCATAATTGCCTTTACCCCAGCTATAACTCTTGCCCTGCGGTATATACCTATCCCTTTTCATCGCTAAAGTAAACGTAACCGAATTGTGGTCACTATCACCAAAGTGCTCACCTACCTCCAAATCTAACACCTGGCCTGGTTCATTACCCAGTACCAAATCCAATGTGGCCTCGCCTCTTGTTGGCCTATCTACATACTGTGTCAGGAAACCCTCCTGCTGGACAAAAACTGACCCATCTAAAGTACTCGAACTATAGCGTTTCCAGTCAATATTTGGAAAGTTAAAGTCCCCCATAACAACTACCCTGTTACTTTCGCTCCTATCCAGAATCATCTTTGCGATCTTTTCCTCTACATCTCTGGAACTTTTCAGAGGCCTATAGAAAACTCCCAACAGGATGACCTCTCCTTTCCTATTTCTAACCTCAGCCCATACTACCTCAGTAGACGAGTTCTCATCAAACGTCCTTTCTGCCACCGTAATACTGTCCTTGACTAACAATGCCACACCTCCCCCTCTTTTACCACCTTCCCTGATCTTACTGAAACATCTAAACCCCGGAACCTGCAACAACCATTCCTGTCCCTGTTCTATCCATGTCTCCGAAATGGCCACAACATCAAAGTCCCAGGTACCAACCCATGCTGCAAGTTCACCCACCTTATTCCGGATGCTCCTGGCATTGAAGTAGACACACTTCAAACCACCTTCCTGCCTGCCGGTACACTCCTGCGACCTTGAAACCTTATTCATGACCTCACTACTCTCAACCTCCTGTACACTGGAGCTACAACTCAGGTTCCCATCCCCCTGCTGAATTAGTTTAAACCCTCCCGAAGAGCATTAGCAAATTTCCCCCTCAGGATATTGGTACCCCTCTGGTTTGTAGAGGTCCCACCTACCCCAGAATGAGCCCCAATTATCCAGGTATCTGAATCCCTCCCTCCTGCACCATCCCTGTAGCCACGTGTTCAACTGCTCACTCTCCCTATTCCTTGCCTCGCTAGCACGTGGCACAGGTAACAAACCAAAGATCACAGCTCTGTTTGTTCTAGGTCTAAGCTTCCACCTTAGTTCCTTGAATTTCTGCCTTACATCCCCATCCCTTTTCCTACCTATGTCGTTGGTGCCTGTGTGGACCACGACTTGGGGCTGCTCCCCCTCCCCCTTAAGGATCCCGAAAACATGATCCGAGAGATCACGGACCCCGGCACCTGTGAGGCAACACACCAACTGTGAGTCTCTCTCATTCCCACAGAGTCTCCTATCTGTCCCCCTAACTGTGGAGTCCCCAGTGACTAATGCCCTCCTCCTCTCCCCCCTTCCCTTCTGAGCAACAGGGACAGACTCTGTGCCAGAGACCTGTACCCCATGGCTTACCCCTGGTAAGTCGTCCCCCTCAACAGTATCCAAAACGGTATACTTGTTTTTGAGGGGAACGGCCACAGGGGATCCCTGCACTGTCTGCCTGTTCCCTTTCCGTCCCCTGACTGTAACCCATCTACTTTTCTCCTGTACCTGAGGTGTGACTACCTCCCTGTAACTCCTCTCAATTACCCCCTCAGCCTCCCGAATGATCCGAAGTTCATCCAGCTCCAGTTCCAGTTCCCTAACGCGGTTTCCAAGGAGCTGGAGTTGGGTGCACTTCCCGCAAATGAATTCAGTGGAGACATTAGTGGTGACCCTTACCTCCCACATTCTACAGGAGGAGCATGCAACTGCCCTAACATCCATTCCCACTGTTCTGAATTCCCAAACAGACTATTAAAAAAAAACTAATAGCCTTACCAAATCAGCACTCAGAACCATTTTTTTTGGTTAGAGGAGGAGGATGAGAGGGAGACACTACCTGGGTAGTGTTTCAGGTAAAGCAACCGCCCAAATATCTTACATCACTTACTCACTCCAAAAATGGAGTCATGCGAGGTAAGACTTTTATAATCGAAAAGCTTACCTTCCCAGGCTGCCCTCGCGCTTCCTCCCGGACTCCCGCCGCTGAAACAACTGAAAGGCCGCAGTCACGTGAGGTAATACTTTTATAAGTGATAAGTCCAGCTGTGATATTCTCCCTGATCAATAACACAGTTCTCCCACCTCTTTTCCATCCCACTCTATTATGCCTGAAATCCTGGAACATTAAGCTGCCACTCTTGTCCCTTGTCAACCAGGCCTCTGTAACAGCTACAACATCACAGTTATATAGAGTCATAGAGATGTACAGCATGGTAACAGATCCTTCGGTTCAACTCATCCATGCCAACCAGATATCCTAAATTAATCTAGACCCATTTGCCAGCATTTGGCCCATATCCCTCTAAACTCTTCCTATTTATATACCCATCCAGATGCCTTTTAAATGTTGTAATTGTACCAGCCTCCAACACTGCCTCTGGCAGCTCATTCCACATATGCGCCATCCTATGCATGAAAAAGGTGCCCTTTAGGTCCCTTCCAAATCGTTCCCCTCTTATTTTAAACCTGTGCCCTCTAGTTTTGAACTCCGCTCCCCTGAAGAAAGACCTTGACTATTCACCCTACATATGTCCTTCATGATTTTGTAAACCTCTATAAGATCACCCCTCAGCCTCTGACGCTCCAGGGAAAATACCCCCGGTCTATTCATCCTCTCCCTATAGCTCAAACCCTCCAACCCTGGCAAAATCCTTGTAAATATTTTCTGAACCCTTTCAAGTTTAATAACATCTTTCCTATGGCAGGAAGACCAGAATTGAACACAGTATTCCAAAAGAGGCCTAACCAATGCCCTGCACAACCATAACATGACCTCCCAACTCTTTCACTCAATGCACCGACCAATAAAGGCAAGCATACCAAACACCACCTTCACTATCCTGTCTATGTACGACTCTACTTCCATGGAACTATGCACATGTACTCCAAGGTCTCTCTGCTCAGCAACATTCCCCAGGATCTTACCATTAAGTATATAAGTCCTGTCGTGATTTGCCTTACCAAAATGCAGCACCTCACGTTTATCTAAATAAAACTCCATCTGTCACTCCTTGGCCTATCAGACCATCTGATCAAGGTTCTGTTGTACTCTGAGGTAATCTTCTTTGCTGGTTACCACACCACTAATTTTTGTGTCGTAGAATCATAGAGTCATACAGCACGGAAACTGATCCTTCAATCCAACCTGTCAATGCCAAACATAATCCCAAATTAAACTAGTCCCACCTGCCTGCCCCTGGCCCATATCCCGCCAAATCTTTCCTATTTATGTACCTATCCAAATGTCTTTTAAAATTGTAATTGTACCCACATCCACCACTTCCTCAGGAAGTTAATTCCACATGTGAACTACCCTCTCTAAAACATTTGCCCCTCATGTCTTTTTAAAATCTCTCTCCTGTCACCTTAAAAATAGGTCCTCTTGTCTTGAAATCCTCCATCCTAGGGAAAACTACCATTAACTTCATTTATACCTCTCATTATTTTATAAACTTCTATCAGGTCTCCTCTCAACCTCCTACACCTAGTGAAGAAATTCCCAGCCTATCCAGCCTTACTTTACAATTCAAACCTTCCATACCTGGTAACATCCTGGTAATTCTCTTCTCAACTCTGTCCAGCTTAATAATATCTTTCCAATAACTGGGTAACCAGAACTGGACACAGTATTCCAGAAGAGGCCTCAATGTCCTGTACAACCTCAACATGATTTCCCAACTCTTATACTGAAAGGACTGAGCAATGAAGGCAAGCGTGCCAAGTACCTTTTTAACCATCTGCAAACTTACTAAATGTATCTCCTATGTTCACATCTAAATCATTTATATAAATGACAAAAAGCAGTAAACCCAGCACCGATCCTTGTGGCACACCACTGGTAACAGGCCTCTAGTCTGAAAAGCAACGCTCCACTGCTACCCTCTGTCTCCTACCTTCAAGGCAATTCTGTGTCCAAATGGCTAGTTGTCCCTGTATTGCATGTGATCTAACCTTGCTAACCAGTCTATCATTCGGAACCTTGTCGAACGCCTTACTGAAGTCCATATAAATCATGTCCACCTTCATCAGTCCTCTTCATTACTTCTTCAGAAACTCAATTTAATTAGTAAGACACAATTTCCCACACATAAAGCCATGGTGACTATCCCTTATCAGTCCTTGCCTTTCCAAGTACATGTAAATCCTATGCCTCAGGATTCTTGCTAACCACTTGCCCATCACTGATGTCAGGCTCACCAATCTATAGTTCCCTGGCTTTTCCTTACCACCTTTTTTAAATAGTGGCACCACGTTAGTCAACCTCCAGTGTTCCGGCACCTCACCCGTGGCTATCGATGACACAAATATCTCAGCAAGGGGCTCAGCAATCACTTCCCTAGCTTCCCACAAAGTTGTAGGGTACACCTCATCACGTCCAGAGGATTTATCCACCTCCTCTGTAATATGGACACTTTTCAAGATGTTGCTATTTATTTCCCCACGTTCTCTATCTTCCATATCCTTCTCCACAGTAAACACTGATGAAAAATACTCTTAGTATCTCCCCCAACTCCTGCTGTTTCCTACATAGGTGGCCTTGCTGATCTTTAAGGCGGCCCATTCTCTCCCATTATTCTGTAATACATTTGTAGAATCTCTTTGGATTGTCCTTAATCTTATTTGTTAAAAAAAGTATGAATCCAAGCTCTAAGTTCATTTGTCATACTCCTAACATTAAAACAAATATACTTCGGACGGTGAATTTACTCAACTGTAATGTGACCACCTGGAAAGCAGAAGAGGAATTACGACGGTGGCATGCAGTTATTCAGGCTGTAATCATCAAGACAACTGATTATGGATTTGGAAAATACCACATTTTTGCAATTGATATCAAAATATTCCACTTTGGTATCAAATTATAATGGGAGTCTGGCCACAAAGATATGTGAGGAATACTCCAATTTCAAATTGATGTCAAGACAGGTTCCATTTAGATCTTCAGTGATTTGGTGAACTATGGCTTTCAAGCTGTCCAATTTGAAGAAACGTCCATTCTTCTGGATGTGTGGGGTTCAGCAGGAGGAAAGAGTTAAAAGAAACTTAATTGTATCAGGGTTAAAGTTTCTAGCAGTTACTTACAGGTCATTTTTAAGTACCTGCCCCGATAGGATAAACAAACCCTTTATAGAAAACAGACACGTGTTGTTAAAGAGTTACAATATGAACATCCTGTAAAAAAGAAACCTCTATTGATTATATCAAGGATCTGATAACTGTAGTACTTTGTATCTGGTACAGTCTGATACAAAAAGAAGCCACATCTACTGAATGTAAGAAGAGAGAGAGAAAAGAGAAAGTTCCAGCTTGAGCTTAAGCCCAGAACCATGTAACAAGCTGTCTGAATAAAGACAACTGAAGGCCATTTTACTGTCTCTCTGTCTCTCACTCCAGTTCATGGTACAAGAAGCCTCAACAGGATGTTTGTGCAATCTTTCAAGCATCAAGTGCTAAATGTAAGCATGGGGTTAGCCTGATGAAATCGAATGTGTAAATCTAGGAACAGATTAGAAATAGATCATATTGACAACTTGATGCAAATTAAGTTTTGCATTTCATCTAGACAAAATATCAAATGCAGTATACACTTTTTGGATGGAAATAAAGATAGGTGCAAAAAGTGGCCAACAAAGGAGAGAATAAATTACACGTGTCCTCTGGTAACAACATCTACATTATATTCATATTGCTGCCACTAAACAGGCCCCCAGACTGCTGAGCCGAGCAAACAAGTTTGTTATTTTAGCAGATAGAATACCTGTAACTGTAAAAATAATATAAATGCACAGTTTCAATAGGTAATAAACATTAAAAAATTGCAATATGACTTCTCTCAATGGATGCACTGAGCTGCTCAACTACTCCAGATTCACACAGGTCACAGAAAAATTAGAGGGAACACTGGGTCAGGCTGGTCTGAAATTGGAGTTTTGTTCTCCTTTTTGGGATGAGGGCAAGGTGAGCATTTGTTGCCTATTTCTAATTGCCCTCGAGTAGGTGATAGTGCGCACATTTCCAAATCCGATCAACTTGCCACTTTTTATAGGAAGGCTCAATTTGTCATCCTGTATATTCCCCAGCTACAACTTTTCTCCTGTTTTCCCCAGGGAATCACAGTAACATCCATCAAGAGTCAAAATAAATTGACCAGAAAAGGCTCCATGAGTGACAGCTCTGACAGCACTCAATGATTTCTCTGACAAAGTCAGTCTGTCATGCGTGTTGAAGGCAGGAGGGAGTTGCAGTGCAGGGCTGATTAGATGAGGAATGCTACATGCTGTTATTAACTCAACCTGCAACAGCTCCCTCTCCTGGTGCTTTCCTCAACCCTCAATCAGCTCACAACTTACCTTCCATATTTGCATTATGTTGTCTGTCTAGTGTCAGGGCAGCTTGAAATATTTCAATAGATAAGTTCTCCATCCTTATGGAATTAAGGAAATCCCGAGGCAGCTGGATGCCCACAATGAGGCTACAGTGAATCAGCATGCTGAATTACAGAACATTGAGAAGATTTAATACTGTTTGTGAGTCAGAGTCCAACAACTTTTGTAATGATACAGATAACACCTAAATATTCCTGAGTTGCTGAACCTTTATTGTTTTGACAAGAAATATATTTGCTATCATCATCATATAGTAACTTGAAGTTGTCCAGTAAGTTGAAGTTTTTGTGACTATTATTTCATTCGTGGTTTGCACCACTGAGTGACATGCATGTAAATGAAGCTGAGTATTTGAAATGGAACAAATTTGCTGTCATATTGTGCAAAGGCAAAGCTGACAGAAAGTCTGTCACCTATGACTTTGTTACTGCAGGTGATTACGTCAAACATGGATAATTCCAGAGACATCTGTAAAGCTCCTTCTAACGTTTTGACTAACCAACTCTACTACAATAGAAACCACAGAGGAAGTAGTGTCATACTGCTGATCAGTACAGTCCTTTACAATGGGGAAGAATTGAGTGTTCCAACTTGTTTTGAGTAATGGATTGAGACAGAACTTTGCTGATATCAAAGACAGCTGAGGTGATTTAATTCATTGGATCATATTTCAGAATTGGCCTGAGGGATCGTGGACCACTTCGGTTAAAATTGCCTGCAAATTCTGGCCCTGACAAAGAAAATACAACACAGGAACAGGTCCATTGGCTCTCCACACCTGTATCAATACCTTTTGCCCTTCCATACGAAAACTCTCTTCATTTACAGGATCCATATCCCTCTATTCCTTTCCTATTTATGTATTTGTCCAGGTGCATTTTGAATGCTGCTATTGTGTCTGCTTCCACCACCATCTCTGGCAGCACGTTCCAGGCACTCACCACCGTTTGTGTTGAAAACTTACCTCACACAGCATCTCTTCCCCCCGCACCCCACACCTTAAACCTGTGTCCGCTAATAATTGAACCCTCCACCCTGGGAAAAAGACTCATACTTTCCACTCTATCCATGCAATTCACAATCTTATAAATTTCTATCAGGTCACCCCTCAACGTTCTGCATTCCAGTGAAAACAAACCCAGTTTATCCAACCTTTCTTCATAGCTAAATTCCTCCATACCAGGCAACGTTCTGGTAAAACTTTTCTGTACTCCCTCCAAAACATCCACATCCTTCTGGTAGTGTGGTGACCAGAACTGTACACAATATTCCAAGTGTGGCTTAACTAAAGTTCTATAAAGCTGCAGCATAACTTGGCTATTCTTATATTCAATGCCCCTTGCAATGAAGGCAATCATGCCATAGGCCTTTTTTTACCATCTTATCTGCCTACGCTGCCACCTTCAGTAATCTGTGGACCTGCACACCCAGATCCCTCTGCATATCAGTACTCCAAAGGATTCTGCCATTCACTATAATTTCCACCTGAACCTAATCTTCCAAAATACATCACCTCACATTTGTCCAGATTATACTCCATCTGCCATTTTTCTGTCCATGCTTACAACTGATCTATATCCTGCTGTATCCTCTGACAATTCTCCTCACTGTCCGCAACTCCACCAATCTTTGTATCAGGTGCAAACATACTAATTAGACTAGTCACATTTTCCTCCAAATCATTTCTGTTGACCACAAACAGCAGAGGTCCCAGCACTGATCCTTGTGAAACACCACTAGTCACAACCCTCCATTCCAGAAAGCATCCTTGCACTGCTACCCTCTGTCTCCTGTGACTCATCCAGTTCTCTATCCATCTTGTTAGTTCTATAAAGCTGCAGCATAACTTGGCTATTCTTATATTCAATGCCCCTTGCAATGAAGGCAATCATGCCATAGGCCTTTTTTTACCATCTTATCTGCCTTGTGATTTCACCTTTTGTACCAGTCTGCCATAAGGGGCCTCATCAAAGGCTTTACTGACGTCCATGTAGACAGCATCAACTGCTTTTCCCTCGTCCATCATCTTCACCACCTCCTCAAAAAACTAGATCATGTTAGTGAGGCATGACCTGCCCCTCTCAAAACCATGCTGTCTATCGCTAATAAGTCCATTTGCTTCTAAATGCATACAGATCTTGTCACTGAGAATCTTTTCCAATAATTTTCCTACCACCAACGTGAGACTCTCAGGCCTGTAATTTCCAGTGTTATCCCTGTCACCTTTCTTAAACAGTGAGCCAACATTGGCTATTCTCCAGTCCTCCTGGACCTCACCTGTGGCCAAAGAGGATACAAAGATGTCCCTATCAATGCTCCAGCAATTTGTTCTCTTGTCTTCCTCAATATTCCGGGATATATCCCATCAGGACCCAGGGACGTATCTACCTTAATACTTTTTAAAACGCACAACACCTTTCTCTTTTTAATAACTTGACTTTTAACTTGGCCTAGAGTTTGATACTCCCTTCTCTGAGATCATCCTCCATCAATTCCTTCTCTTTAGTGAATACTGACACAAAGTGTTTGTTTACTCACCTACCGCTTCTGGCTCCACACGTAGATTTCCTCCTTTGTCTTTGAGTGGTACAACTCTTTCCCTGGCTACCCTTTTGCTTTTTAGGTATGTATAAAAAGCTTTGGGATTCTTCTTAATATTGTTTGCTAATGACTTTTCATACCCCTTTTTTTGGCCCTTCTGATTCCATATTCTTTCCTTCTTCTATACTTCAAAGTGTTTGTCAGGTCCCATCCCCCTAGATCTTACATATCTTCCCTTTTTTTTTGACCAAGATCATAACATCTTTTGTCATCCAAGATTCACATAACTTGCCATATCTATCCTTCATTCTCGCAGGGACCTGCCACTCCTGAACTCTTGTCAACTGGCGTTTGAAATATTCCCACATGTCCGATTGTGGGTTTACGCTCAAACAGCTGTCTCCAATCAACACTCTCCAGTTCCTGTCTAATATTGTTGTAGTTCGCCTTCCCCTAGTTTAACAGCTTCACCCTAGGACTGCTGTTATCCCTATCCATGAGTATCTTAAAACTCATGGTATTATGGTCACTACTCCCAAAATGCTCCCCCACTGAAACTTCACTCATCTGGTCGGGCTCATTTCCCAAAATCAGGTCCAGTATAACCCCTTCCCTGGCTGAACTGTTTACATATTGTGTCAAGAAACCCTCCTGAATGGTCCTTATAAATTCTGCTCCATCCAAGCCCCTATCACAAAGTGAGTCCCAGTCAATTTTGTGGGGGGACGTTAAAATCACCCAGGCCAACAACCCTGCTGTTTTTACATCTTTCCGAAGTCTCTCTACATGTTCTCTCCTACATCTCCTGCTGGCTGTTGGGAGGCCTGTAGTATACCCTGAGCATTGTGATTTCACCTTTCCTATTCCTCAGTTCTACCCATATTACCTTGCTTCATGAGTCCTCTGATGTATCCTCCCTCAGTTTCACTCTGAGATACTCCTTTACCAGTAATGCAACTCCCCCACTCCTTTTATATCCATTTCAATTACACCTGAAACATCTAAATCCTGGTATTTTCAGCTGCCAGTCCTGTCCCTCTTTCAGTCGTCTCCATGATCGCAATAATGTCATAGTTTCAAGTACTAACAAAGCTCTGAGTTCATCTACCTTGCGTTTTTATACTTCTCACACTGAAATACATGCATTTCAGACCATCTCCCCTACTCTTTTCAGCAGCATTTCCCTGCCTGTTTTTGTTCTTAATCATGTTTACCTCGGTATCTGCCTCTCCCTCAATTTCTGCATCTACTGCCCTACTCCTCTGGTTCCTGTTCCCATTCCTCTGCCACAGTAGTTTAAACCCTCCCCAACCACTCTACTATGTCCGCCGGCCTCAGTCCAGATCCTGCCCAGGTATAATCCGTCCAGGAGCAAAAACAAAGTTGCTGGAAAAGCTCAGCTGGTCTGGCAGCATCTGTGGAGGAGAAAACAGAGTTAACATTTCGGGTCCGGTGACCCTTCCTCAGAGGCTTTGAAGTGCTGAGTAGTGCTGAGCACAATCAATTAAATGAAACGGCCACATGGTTGTATAACTGGCAAGGATGGCGGGTGGGATGGTCGCAGGGTGATGATGCTGAGGTTTATTTAACTTTTAACTCTTTTAAAGTTGGCACCATATCAATTCCTGGACCTCTAACTCACTATTCCATCACTGCTGCATTTTTGATCTTCTAGGGTTCCAAAGAGTTGCTGAGTAAACATCTTTATGATGCAGTGAACCACTACAATCTGAACTGCTATGAGGTTAAGAAACGTCAGAAGATTTTGATGGACCTTATGCAAACCTTGAGATCAGTTAAAAAGGAGACACAATTTGATGCAGGAGAGCACAATGATCTTCAGGTATGCTTCCCTTTATATTTTTAAAGTTGCTCCCTTCATCTCCCTTGTCTGTATCACGATATCAAAAGGTGCAAATTAACATCAACTGGAAAAACTGGTTGTCGAGAACAGAGTGATGTATGTTAAGTGCAGAGGGATGTATATTTACGGAGTGATGTATGTTTACGGAGTGATGTATGTTTATAGTGAATGTTAGGTACAGAGGCATATATATTAGGAATAGAGATGTATCTTTACAAAGTGAATAATGTTAGGTACAGCGTGGTATATGTGTCAGACAATTGCTAACACTAATGTAATACTGAAGAATTATTCTGGAATTGAACACTAATTTCAAGGATACTATTGTAATCTAAAATTATCACAGTTTTAAAAAACAATGTTTACTGGTACCATCAATCTGAACAATCTAATGTGCAAGCACAATATTAAGCTAATTTTCAAAAAGTGAAATAAAAATCCTACTCAGTTTAAAGTTGTATTTTTCTTACATGATATACTTCATTTTTTTCAATTTATAGCTTTTCTTTTAGGTAATTCTCAATCTTTGATTAAATATTTATGAGAGATCATCATAGAATCCCCACAGTGTGTAAACAGGCCCTTTGGCCCAACAAGTCCACACCAACCCTCCGAAGAGCATGCCACCCAGACCCATCCCCCTACCCTTTCCCTGTAACCCTGCATTTCCCATGGCTAACACACCTAATCTACACATCCCTGAACATTAGGGGCAATCTAGCATGGCCAATCCACCAAGCCTGCACATCTTTGGACTGTGGAAGGAAACCAGAGCACCCAGCGGAAGTGGAGAAATGTGCAAACTCAACATAGACAGTCGACAAGGTTGGAAATGAACCTGGGTCCCTGGTGCTGTGAGGCAGCAGTGATAACCATTGAGCCACTGTGCCACCCACTGCTGCTGTTTTGCATGCATTCTCACCCACTTGGACAAAAGCTTTCTTTTATAAAAATATCAAGTATCAGTCCAAAGATGTGCAGGTTAGGTGGATTGCCCATGGTAAATTGCCCATAGTGTCCAGGAATGTGCAGGCTAGATGGATTAGCTACGGGAAGTGCAAGATTATAGGGATAGGGTTGGGGGGGTGGTGGTGTGGGTCTGAGTGGGATGCTGTTCGGAGGGGAAGTGTGGACTTGATGGGCTGAATGGCCTGCTTCTACACTGTAGGGATTCTATGATCAGGAATGATAAAACCAAGAGGCTGTTCACTGTCTGACTAGGGTAAGTATGGTGTACTTGAGGATGAAGAGGATGGTGACTTATGGTGTAGTGATTGTAATGGGGTCAACCAGGTGAATCTCATAAATGTGAGTTCCATGATTAGGGCTGTTAACCTGGTCCAATCAGGGAGCCCTAGCTGACTAATAGGAACAGGCTGTCAGACATCCTGTACGCTCTGAGAGCTGGCTCTGAGGGAGCTGGATCAGTGTCCACATGTAAATAAAGGGTGATTTGGTGACAGGATACCGACCTCTGGGGAGCTATTTCATATGGCAGGAGGGTCAGCTATTTTGGAGGTGGAAATGATGTGATGAAACTATGAGGAAAATGCCCAAGTAGGGTGAACAAGTTCTAATTCTTGGAAGATGATAAGATGACAAGTGAATAAACAAGTAGAGGAGGAGGTATGTGTAAGAAGGGAGGGAGTCAAGAAAGGGGGATTGTGGAGTTGCAGGTGGCAGGGATGGGGTATCGGTAGAACCTGAGAGCATATTTTCAATTGTGGACAGAAGGCAAGAGAACCTGATGGCAGGTTTAAGGATTGAGAGAGGAGAAGACCATTGAGAGTTCTGAAGGAGAGAATAACAATCTGAATGTCAATTGTCAGGAAGTCAGTGGAGTTTATTGATGATAGTGACCTGATTGATATGATTGTGGGAGAGGACATTTGTTGTTTATGGGAAATGAATTAGAGAGACTAGCCAAGAGGCCTTTACAGGATGCCAACCGTAGTTCATAAAATTATGATTTAGGGAGCAGTAGAGGTCTGGACTGTAAGTGCTCAATGTTTTCGATGTGAAAGGAAGCAGTTTTGATGACACAATGGCTGAGAAATGGTTGAGTAACATGTCAAGGTTGTGTACCCCTGTAGTGAAAAAGAGACAGCAGCATGGGAGAGATGAAATAAGGGTTCATAGGGGCTTGTGGGCAGTGAATGGCTTTGCTCCTGCTGGCATTGAAGTGATTCAGGTAAGGAATGTTGGAGAGACTTCAATAAATAACCTGTGGGTTAATAGAGGAGGTGAGATTGATCTGCGGTTCAACAGGGACTTCGTGAAAAATCCCTTCAACCTTCTGGATGACATCACCTTCTTCTCGGATGTAAATGCTAAAGGTGAAGTATTCAAGACTGGAACCTCGGGGTTTAGCAGAGGCCATGAAGCTTTGTAAGTGATTATTAGTGTGGTACCAGAAGACACCAGTGGACAAGAGGCACAAGGAGATGAAATGATTGATTAGAATCATAGAGTTAAACAGCATAGAAGGTCCTTTGATGCACCATGTCTGTGCTGACCAGCAAACACCAAACTATACTAATCCCATTTATCTGTTCTTAGTCCATAGCCTACTATGACCTGGCATTTTAAGTGCTCATCCAGATACTTCATAAATGTTGCAAGAGTATCTGCCTCCATCACCGTCTCAGGCAGCATGTTCCTTAACTGTACCATTCTCTGGGTTAAAAGATTTTTTCCTGTGTCTACTCTAATCCACCTCCTCACCTTAAACTTATTCCCTCTGTCTCAGACATGTCTGCCATGGGCAAAAGATTCTCACCATCTACCCTGTCTATGCCCCTCATCATTTTGTATACTTAAATCAGATCTCCTTTCAGCTTTGCCTGCTCCAAGGAAAACAAATCCGGCCTATCCAGTATATCTTCATGACTAAGACTTTCAAACACAGGCAAAATCCTGGTGAATCTCCTCTGCACCCTCTCCAGTGCAATCACATCCTTCTGGTAATGTGGTGACCACAACTACACTCAGTATTCCAGCTGTGGTTGAACCAATGTGTTGTAAAGTTGTAACAAGACTTCCTTGGTCCTATATTCTATGCCTGTATGGCAAGCATTCTGTATGGCTTCTTCACCACCGTATGTACCTGTGCTGACACCTTCAAGGTTCTATGGACTTGTACACCAAAGTCTCTTTGTTCCTCAGTATTCCCGAGGAACCTACCAGTCATTGTGGATATCGTTCCCTTGTTAGACCTCCCAAAATGCATCACCTTGCACTTACCAGAATTAAATTCCATCTGCCATTGCTGTACCCAATTTACAAGCTGATCAATATTAAACTGTAGTCTGAGACAACCGTCCTCACTATCAACAACACCATAAATTTTCAAATCATCTGCAAACGTAATAATTATTATCTTCTATATTCGCATCCAAATCATTAATGCACAAGACAAACAGCAAGGGCCCCAGTGGTACACCATTGGTCACAGGCTTCCAATCACAAAAACAACCCTACAACATAATCCTTTTCTTCCTATTTGTAAGCCAATTTAGAATAGAGTTTCCCAACTTAGCTTGGATCCCATGGGCTGTTACCTTTTAAACCAGCCTTTCATGTAGGACTTTGTTAAAGGCCTTCCTGAAGTCCGTATAAACCATATCAACTGACTGCCCTCATGAGTATATTTAGTCACCTTTTCAAAAAACACAATTAAATTTCTCAGATACAATCTCCCTGTAACAAATCCATGCTGACTATCCCTGTTCAATCCCTGCCTTTCCAAGTGTTAATTAATCCTGTCCCTCAAAATTTTCCTAATAATTTCCCTACCATTGCTGTCAGACTAATTGGTCTACCTGGCTTTCCCTATTGCCCTTCTTGAACAAAGGAAGCACTTTAAATATCCTGCAGGTTTCTGCCACTTCACCTGTGGCCAGCAAAGTGTTAAATATCTCTGCTAGGGCTCCAACAATCTCCTCCCTTGCCTCCTTTAGCAGCCTGGGATAAATCTCAGCAGGCCCATTTATGCACTGTGTACCTGCTAAAACATTTAATACCTCCAGCTTTATTAATCTTAATACCCTCTAGAACCTCACCATCCCAACTGAAATCTCCATTGTAATGTCTTTTTCCTTTGTGAATACAGATGAGAAATATTCATTTAAGACTTCACCCACGTCCTCTGGCTCCACCTACAGGTTGCCTCTTTGGTCTCTGATAGGTCCCAATCTTTCCCTTCTTTAGTAATCCTTTTCCTCTTAATGTACTTATAGAAAGCCTTAGGGTTTTCCTTGATCCTATTTGCCAAAGATATTTCATGGCCCCTGTTTGCCTTCCTAATTTCTTTTTGAAGCAATCTCTGACACAATCCTTTTGAACAGCCTCGCCTGTTTTTAATGTGTTTTTAATGGTACTGATACATACCATGGCTGCTGGCTGTTCACCTTACCCCTTCAGAATGCCCTGCAGCCAGTCTGAGGCATCCCTAACCAGAGAGGAAACATACCATTCAAGAGTCTCATTTATAGCCAAAGAACTGCCTGTCAGTTCCCCTTGCAACTGAGTCCCCATTCACCAGAGCTCTCATAGTCTTTTTCCTCTCCTGCTGTGCAGCAGAGCCAACCGTGGTGCCACACACTTGGCTTTTGGTATTGAAAGCAAGGAGGATGAAAGGGGGACAGAGCGCCACAAGCAGTACAGACACTGTTCTGTGACTTTGATTCGTGTGGATTTGATTCTGTGACAGAAGCATAATGGAAGAGTTTCATACAGGGAATGCTGGGATAGCTTGGAGCTGCTAAAATTTTGGGAAGAGGTGAGGTGGTATTGGAGAGAATGTGAAGTGGTCAATTAATTTTGAAACTAGTATGCCTTCTGAAATTGGAAAATGCATGCCCAGTTACCTGGTTCTATAGTTCACAATAGAACAGTTACTAATGAATATGTCAGCACAGGAGGGAAGCTTTAGTTCATGCTTTTCAATTACAGCAGGTATGCTCAGATCCCGTTCTTTCCCCTTTCTCCACTCCGTTTCATTTTCCTCATTTTAAATACTTCAGCCAGTTCCCATTGAAGTGATGTTTTTGATCTTATTAATGTATGAGTTAAGGTCGCTGCTGCCCACACGAAGGAATCTTGCAGGGTGACTGGAAGGGGCGTCAGTTACTGAGGCTCTGTCTACACACCCCTGTGACTGAATCACATTCGGTCTGTGTTCCTTTATGACTGTTACTCACTGAGCTGTTGTCCCTTGTGACTGTTTCTCAGTCAGTTTGTCCTCAAACGACTGTTTCCCACTGAGCTGTTGTCCCTTGTGACTATTGTTCAATCTATGTCCCCTTTATGACTGAACCTGACAGTTGAAACTATCCTTCACTTCTTATTTCTCAGGAGCACTTGTAATATTGAAAATTTCTAGTAAATCCTCATTTCATGTCCAGGCCAACGGAAACTTTCTTATGCTTGATGAGAACAAGTAACAATATAACACAGGAACAGGCCCTTCAGCAAACCAAGCCTGCACTGACACATTTTGTCCTTCCATATTAAAACTGTCTTCACTTACAGCATCTATATCCCTTTATTTGCTTCCTATTTGTGTATTTGTCTAGGTGCTTCTTGAATGCTGCTATTGTGTGTGCTTCTACCACCTCCTCTGGCAGCACGTTCCAGGCACTCATCACCCTTTGTGTGAAAAACCTGCCTCACACATCTCTTTTAAACTTGCCCCTTGCACCTTAAACCTGTGTGCCATAGTAATTGACCCTTCCACCCTGGGAAAAAGCCTCATACGTTCCACTCTATCCATGCCATTCACAATCTTCTAAACTTCTATCAGGTCACCCCTCAAACTCCTGCATTCCAGTGAAAACAAACCCAGTTATCAAACCTTTCTTCATAGCTAAAATCCCCCATACCATGCAACATCCTGGTAAACTTTTTCTGTACCCTCTCCAAAGCATCCACATCCTTCTGGTAGTGCAGTGACCAGAACTGTATGCAATATTCCAAGTGTGGCCTAACATCAGCATTCTAACACAGAGGTTTTCAACCAGTTTGCAGTGGGGATTTGGCACCTGCGCATAAGCAAGATCAAACATTTATTATGAGAAGAGATTTCCTCAGTGAACAATCATTCTCGTTAGTGAGTAATTGCTGATGACAATGATGAGAAGAAACTGCAAGTTTGCTGTAAGGAGGCATGCAACCGAAACAGCTGTTGAACTAGCTTGCCTGCCTGAACACATTTCCACATTAGCACAAATTTTAAAGTGAATACTTTTGGAATTCTTTCAACTTACACCACTTACCTAAGCCTTAGATTTTAAGGAGAAATGGATAAATTTATTGTCAAAAGAGGCAATCGCTCTGCTAAGCCAGTTATGAAACATCTGAACCCAAAGCTTAAAAAAAACAAAAACTGTTCAGAGACAGCACAGCGAGAACTGTCTGACCTTTGAATTCTCATGGAGATGAGATGCCATTTGCCCTTTACCTGAATGTCTCATCTGCTGAGAGAAGTTGCCAAACACTGCGATGGTATCAAGTACATTAAGATGCTATTCACGGACAAAACATACATCTCTTGAGACGTACATCTTCTGAGGAAGGGCCACTGGACCCAAAGCATTAACTCTGTTTTTTCCTTCACAGATGCTGCCAGACCTGCTGAGCTTTTCTAGCAATGTTGTTTTTGATCCTGATTTATATCATCCGCAGTTCTTTCGGTTTTTATACATCTCTTGTGAACAGACACACTCAGTACTTCAGGACCTTAAGAGAACAAAACATCAAGCAGATCCCATGTGTGAGCAGATATCGCTTTAAGCTCAAGAGGTTAGTTACCTGGTGGTGGACACTGCCAGCTGCTGGGATGTTGATGGCAACTACATTCAGAGAATTCTTCCTTTTTGTAAGGAACTTCCAAGTCATATGACCAGTGAAAACGTAGTTTGGGGAACAGATAACTTCTTGAGTAAAACAAATTTTACCTGTGTTGGAGCATTTGCCCCGATGGAGCAGCCTCCAATTTGGGGAAAATAATGGATTTGTCAGTAAGGTGAAATAGCAAAATCCTGACATTCAGATCACCCATTGCATCCTCCACCATGAAGCTCTTGTAGCCAAAACAATCACACCAGAGTTAGGTGCAGTGTTCAAGCAAGCTGTGGAAATTTACATAAAACCATGGCCATTGAAATCAGGTTTGTTCATTTTCTTTGTATGCAGAGATAGGGGTAGAGCCTACGGTTGCAGTTTACGGTTATACAGTGAGGTGCAATGGTTATTACCGGGAAAGGTTCTCTCCTAAGTTCATGAGTTCCAGAGAGAACTGACAGAATTTTCAACAATGTATGAACAACCTTATAAAAGGTTACTGTCCAATGAATACAGGCAGGATAAGCTGGTATATTTTGCAGACATTTTCAGCCAACTCCACGAGCTGAATACTAAAATGCAGGGGAAAATCAAGACAATCCTGACCATCATTGATAAACTTCAGGGTTTCAGGTCAAAGCTGGGTCTTTGGCAAGAGAGAGTGACAGAGGGTTCACTTGAGATGTTTCCAGTAGCATTGTCAGCAGCAGATGCAGCCTTATATTCAAACAATGCAAGCCAGCTTGGTGGCGTGGTGTAAAGATAACAATCTCTCCCTCAGCATCAGCAAAATTGAAGAGCTAGTCATTGGCTTCAGGAAGCAAGGTAGAGGGTATGCCCCTGTCCACATCAATGGAGCTGATGTTGAGATGGATGAAAGTGTCAAGTTCCTGGAAGTGACGATCATTAACCATCTGTCCTGGTCCACTCTCAATGCAATGACCAAGTACAACAAAGCCTCAACTTCCTCAGGAGGCTAATGAAATTCGGCACATCTGTAAAGACTCCTGTCAATTTTTATAGATGAACCATAGAAAGCATTCTATCCAGATTCATAGATATAGTAGGAACTGCTGATGCTGGAGAATCTGAGATAACAAGGTGCAGAGCTGGATGAACACAGCAGGCCAAGTAGCATCAGAGGAGCAGGAAAGCTGACGTTTCAGGCCTAGACCCTTCTTCAGAAATGGGGGAGGGGAAGGGGGTTCTGAAATAAATGGGTAGAGAGGGGGAGGCGGATAGAAGATGCATAGAGGAGAGGATAGGTGGAGAGGCCGAAGAGATTACGAGAGAGTTGCAGTGGGAGAGAGATCCACTGAGGTCTTTCCAGAGGGAGGAGGGTAACTTCTTCAAGGTAGGCATCCTTAGAAGAGGCTTCGCAGTGGGGTTAAAATTGTTTCAGAGATAGTAGGAACTCCTCCCCTCCTCATTGTGCTTCTCTGCAGCCATAACCTTGTATTCCTCACTCTGTTATATGGTATGATCTACCTGTAATGCATGCAAAACAACACTTTTCACTGCACCTAGGTACATGTGACAATAATAAATCAAATCAAATCAAAGCACTGCAAAAGAAGTTCAAATTCTACTTCCCCTCAACAAAGAGACTGAAAGTGGGAGACTCTGATTAGATATTTGGTTCATTTGGCCCATTTGGTTCACCGTTGTCTGATTCATCACAAAAGCCTATGTTAAAAGAAAAAGAGGAATACACAGAGCTACGGATGGACCACACGGTGAAGCTGAAATTTGGAGAGGTGTCTTTGTACGTGGTTTGGCTGACTGTGGTGCATGAATATTCAAATATTGTGCCATTCCTGTACTCTTGCTGTTTGTAAAAACAAACCTCTGCAAGCAAGCGTTTTCAGCATTGTTGTACATGAAAAACAACAGCAAGAAGCGCTTGTTAGAGGAGCAAGATTTGCGGATGGTCGTCTCAGCAATTCCTATCCAGATTAAAAGGCTCTGCACACCGGCAGAAGCAGGATTTCTACTGACCCAGTAAATTGCAGTTTACTCTATGTTGTGTTTTGCAATGATCCACTGTTCATGAACAGTTAGAAATAGTTGAGTTGAGCAGATTTTGAAAATGTCTGCTCGCAGTCGAAGACGGTGTGTTTTTGCCAATGGATTTGAAATCGTCCTCACAATCACTCACTCATGATTTTGATTGTCCACTGAGGTAACTCTGTGTCACTGTTCATGGGATCTGTGGGTCTTTGTGTGGAGGTTGATTGTTATCCTACAGCTGTAGTTCCAACCGCACATTTGGCAGGTGTTTCCTGGAGGTGGAACTAGTCCTTGGCCTTGAGATCATCGGCATTCCTTTCTCCGGTTCTTTTCCTGCACTTCCTCTTGCCACCAGGTGTTCTCAAAGAATTGTGCCTGTTCATACAGGTGTTTCCTCCAAGTTGGTCCCTTCCGAACAAGGATTTCCTATACGTTTCTTGAGGGAAGCCTTTGGGGAGTCTTAGAAATATTTCCTTCATGCTCCTCTCATTCGAGTGCCTGCCTGAGTTGGGTGAAGATTTACTTTGGCAATTGGAACTTGGGTGTACTAAGAACATGGCCAGCCCAGTGGAGGTGGATTTGGATGATTATGGCCTCAATGCTGGTGCTATTAGCTACTATTGGTTGGTGCTGTTACAAGAACACGGATGCTAGTATGCTTGTCCTCCCAGCTGATGCAGAGAATCCATGTCAAACAGAGTTGATGGTGTTTCTCAAGGGTCTTGTGCTGGCACCTATATATAGTCCAGGTTTCAGAGCTATATAGAGGAGTTGGAAGGATATACACAAGAATCTTGGTATCAGCACAGATGTCACAGTTGTCGAAGACTCTCCCCCTTAGATGTCGGAAGACAGCACTCACAGATTGCATGTGATGTTGAATTTCTGCATGGATGTAAGAGAGGTAGCTTCGCAGATAAAGGAAAGGTTCCGTGTTTGGGAGGATTTCTCCATTGATCGTAACAGAGGGATAGGCCAGAATTTGACTGGGGACAGGTTGGTAAAGGATTTGAGTCTTCTTCATGTTGAGGCTGGCACCAATTCTTTGGTATGCCTCCACAAAGGTGTAAAGCAAGGCTTGAAGGTTCTCTTCTGAGAGTGGAAATGATGTCATCATCCACATACTGAAGTTCCAGAAGTGAGGTTGGTGTCATTTTTTCTTGGATTGCAACTGGTTGAGGTTAAAGGTTTTCTGTCTATCCTACAGACAATGTTCACACCACTGCAAAACTTGTTCTTGACAAGATGAAAAATGGTTGTGATGAAGGTAGAGAAAAGCAGGGGGAGCGGGATGATGACGTAGCCCTGCTTGATCTAAAGGATTCTAATATATTATCATAATTGAGGACCATTTTCGACATCATGGAGGAGATGGAGAACGTTGATGAATTTCACTGGACAGCTGGTCTTTGACAGGGTTTTTCATAGCACTTCCTGATTGATCGAGTCTAAAGCCTTGGTCAGATCGATGAAGGCCATGTAGCTTGTTTGGTGTTGTTCCTTGGAGTTGCCGAGCAGTGAAAATTATCTCCATAGTTTAATGGTTTGGTCAGAAGCCACATTAGCTTTCTGGAATAATTTTCTCTTAGACAGGGAGCAGGTGCTGACCAAGGATTCAGGGAATGATCTTCCCAGTGATGGAGAGTAGGGAGATTCCTCAGTATTTCCCCACAGTCCAGTTTGGCTTCTTTCTTGAAGATATCAGCATCGAAGATATCAGCATCCCTGATGTCAACAGGGGTTTCTTATTTGTCCCAGTTCAGGAACAGTTGATGAAGATGATGGTTAAGATCTGTTGTTCTAAGTTTGAAAATCTCCAACTACTCCTGCAGCTTTTCCATTCTTCATGTGTCTAATGGGGGCTTCAATTTCTGCCACAGTAGGTGGGAGTCCAAGATCATTTTTCAAGGGGTGTTAGGAGATTTCCTCAACCACATTCTCATCAACCATTGTATTGCGGTTTATGAGTTCTTTGAGGTGTTCCCTTTATCAGAGGCTGAGGTTTTTTCTGTCTCTCAAAAGGGTGTGGTCCTTACTATGCACCAGTTTGAGGCCAAGAATGTTGGGTCTATATTACTGCGTTGGTGGTATTAAAGAAACCCCAGGCATTGTGCTTATCCGTAAGAAGTTGCAGCTCATTAACTTTCTCAGTCCACTATTGGTTCTTGATTTCCTTTGCTTTTTTTTTGTAACTACGGCTTTGTTGTGTGATGAGTTTTCCTCTTTACCTCACTCGTGTTTTTGTTTTACCAGGCATGAAGAGCTTTCCTGCTCTTGTGAATGAGGTTTTGGATGATGTGGTCATTCTTGTTGAGCCAGTCTTGGTGTTTCCTGGTCTTGTAGCTAACGGTTTCTTTATGTCATTAGACGATGACTGTCTTCAGCTCTTTCCAGATTTCTTCCACTCCATTAAAATAAACTCTTTGGAGATTTTAGTGAAGATACTGTTGGAAGCTCACTAGTCAGCTCTGCCCTTGAAGCCCCTCAGTGTTGAGTTTGATTCTAAACAATTTCTTTGTTTTTAGCTGCTTTTGGTAGCATTTGATGGACATTGAGGAGTGGATGAGTTGACGGTTTCTCCAGCAGTCATCTGCACTGGTCTTTGTTTCGGTAATGAGGTTATCCTTTCAGTTTCAGTATTGAATGATGATGTAGTTGATCATGTCATAGAGCTGTACTGCATGGAAACAGACCCTTCGGTCCAACTCGTTCATGCCAACCAGATATCCTAGATAAATCTAGTCCCATTTGCCAGCATTTGGCCCATATCCCTCTAAACCCTTTCTATTCATATACCCACCCAGATGCTTTTTAAATGCTGCAATTGTACCAGCCTCCACCACTTTCTCTGGCAGCTTATTCCATATATGCACCACCCTCTGCGTGAAAAGTTGCCCCTTCGGTCCCTTTTAAATCTTTCCCCTCTCACCTTAAACCTGTGTCCTGTAGTTTTTGAACTCCATCACCCCAGGGAAAACACCTTGTCTATTTACCCTATCCATGCCCCTCGTGATTTTATAAACCTCTATAAGGTCATCCCTCAGCCTCCGACACTCTAGGCAAAAATAGCCCCAGCCCTATTCACCCTCTCCCCATAGCTCACACCCTCCAACCATGGTAACATCATTTTAAATCTTTTCTGAACCCTTTCAAGTCTCACAACATCCTTCTTATAACAGGGAGACCAGAATTGCACACAGTATTCCAAAAGTGGCCTAACCAATGACCTATACAGCCGCAACATGATCTCCCAACTCCTATACTCAGTGCACTGACTAATAAAGGCAAGCATATCAAACACTGCCTTCATTGTGCCATGCTTCAATCATGGATGCCTCCATGGAGTCTTGAACTTGATTTTTTTTGATGGAACAGTATGTCGGTGAAGACCAGCTGGTGTTCTGTGCATTTTGTGATTTGGAGAATCCCATTGGAGATGCAATTCAGTACCCTTCCTTTCTGATGATTCCTTTACAGGTACTTTCCAACCCTGGAGCTGAAGTGTCCAAGGAAAATAATTTTATCTTCCTTTTGGGATGCCGGTGGAGTAGAAGCCTCCACAGGGTGGAGTAGAAGCCTTCTTTGGATTCAACTGTAGCATCAAACACAGGTGCATAGACAGTCACAACTGTTGCCTGTTGGTTCTTGGCAAATTGTAGACAAACTCATGAGGTGATTATTGATGCCGACAGGGAGTATGAGAGTTGGTTCATGAGTTCATTCTTGATAGTGAACCAATTCCACACGTCCTGTTTGATCCTGAGTTTTTCCTCTCCGGAAAAAGATGTAACCACCACCTTTTTCCCTCTGCTGTCCATCGCCTGCTCTTCAAGTCTCCTGCAGGACAGTGATATCAGTGTTGAAGTGCCTGCGTTCACAGTCTACAAGGGTAGTTCTTCATTCCAGATGATTGTTTCACTCATTATACATGAGGGTTTGTATATTCCAGGTTTTGAGAATGAATTTGACTTTGGTTTTCAGACTGCAGGTAGAGGAGTCCGCTGGATGTGGTTTTCAAGACAGATTGGTGATGGAACAAAATATTTTTACAGCACCTCTTCTAGCCCTTTTCGCATGCAGCGCGAGCAGAGTGGACCCTGAAGAGGGCTGCTCAGTTGTAAAGAAAGCTGCCGAAACATTCTCCTGTTCTTGTTTCAAGAACGAAACTGAACTAAACTCTGTTGCCTACGTGCCAGTCCAAAGTTAGGGACTTCCAGATCTGTCAGTCCTGTCCCTGTCACCTCTGGCCAGTCACTGTAGGGCTACTCGGCCCTTGGCAGAATGTCAATCCAGTTCCACTGGCAAGGAAGTATTGATACTGGGGATCTCCCAACTGCTGCAGTCTTCATCCACCTTTGCAGCCGTTGATATCACGCAAACTTCTTTAGAAAGACTCCAGCCATAATAACTACAGTCAGTGTAATGTTTAGGAGCAATCAATTTAGCTTGGAAAAGTGGTTGTGCCATGAAATTGTTTGTCTCATTGAAGTGTGCCTTGATACTGCAAAGGTTGGGAACAACTGCTCTAACACACCAAAACCAGGGATTGCAAATGGTATTAAATCCTGTTTCTTGTGTATTCTTGGAAAAGGAAAACACAAAGATACCTTTTGCCCTGATCTACCTTTCTCATGTCTACAGTCTGGGAAACAAACCATAGAAGTTGACTTTCTGCTGAGAGAGGCATTCATAGTCATAGACGTCTACAGCACAGAAAAAGGTCCCTCGGCTCATCAAATCAGTGCTAATCAAAATCAACTACCTAACTATTCTAATCCCATTTTCCAGCACTTGACCAATAACCTTGTATGCTTTGGCATTGCAAGTGCACATCCTAAATACATCATAAATGTTATGAGGGTTTCTGCCTCCACCACCTTTACAGGCAGTGAGTTCCAGATTCCCATCGCCCTCTGGGTGAAGAAATGTTTCCTGGCATCTCCACTAAATCTTCTGCCCCTTATCTTAAATCTGTGCCCCCAATCATTGATCCTTTCACAAAGGGGAAGAGTTTCTTCCCGTCTACCCTGTTCATGCACCTTATCATTTTAAACATCTCAATCATGTCTCCCCCTCTTCTCCTCTGCTCCAAGGAAAGTAACCCAAGTCGATCAAATTTCTCTTCATAACTAAAACTCTGAAGCCCAGGCAACATCCTGATAAAACTCCTCGCACCCTGTCCAGTGCAATCACATAATTTTTATAATGTGAGATTCCACAGCTGCACACACTACTCTTACTATGACTTATTAACCCGTAATAATCTCTGTACCCACAGGAGATCACTGTCTAGTTTTTGAATGGTATCACTCCCTTTCAAGTGTTTCTGTCTGAAGATTCTTTGTCCCTCTTCAGGTGCAATATTCCAATGGAATGTGAATAATCTGCACAGGGATTTCCCAGACAGTTACTGAATTTATACTGTCAGTCATTTTTTGGCTTGTACGTCCTTTTTGTTTTGAAAAATGCTGTGCTTAAGTTTAATATGTTTGTATGTATTCAAGTATATATCCATTCTCACAACAAAGTACATGAACTGCACACCTGAAATACAACCATCCTGACTGTCCACTGCCAGCCGCTGCTGCCCATGCTACCTGCCCAAATGGTGTTAATGCCTGGCATTCTGTCCTTTGTACTTTCAAGTTCAGCTACTGATAACTGGTAGACATGTGATAATGTTAATATCAGAATTTTTCATTCAGCTCCCTAGCCCTGTCTGCCATTTACAGAGATCAGGCTAATCTGTATTGTTATTCCACCTGCTTTGGTGCTGTAATCCCTAAAGCCTTTGCTCAGCAAAAACTATTCTGAATCCTGATTGCCAAAGTATCAAAAGGACAACTCCTCAATTTTTCAATCTTCTCAGCTGATACCCAGAATCTCCCTTACCACACTTCAAACCGCCTTTCTTTTCCTCACTATTTCCAGTTGCTTCTTTTCTCTGTATAAGAAGCACTAAAACCTGTTTATGTTTATAGATCATTCGTCAGATTGAGAATAAAATAGAGAAGATGGATACCAAAGTGCAGGTTGCAAAACAGATCTATCAGATGTATCAAAACATCCTGGAATGTCTGCAGAGGGTGAGTAAACCACAGTGCAGCCTGGGATTTCAGCACATTTCCAATGCTTGCAGAAGCCTGTGTCAGCTGCAGGCAGTTAAACATCTCCGTCTCTTCGCTACATAGTAACATAGGGTTGTTGCAACTTTCGACCCAGGTTCACTCAGCATGAAGGAAAAAACAAGAATAATTAAATATTTTGTCCCTGCAAACTTGGGACTTGACCAAAATAACATGGGTTGCTGTACTGGTGGGGATCAGTCTGTCACTTATAACACTGGGGCATGGTTCTGGTGGGAACAGGTCTGTCATTGTGTAATACAGGGATACAGCACTGGTGGGGACAAGACTGCCATTGTATAACACTGGGGCATGGCACTGGAAAGACAGGTCTGACATTGTATAACACTAGGGTACAGTACTGGTGGGAACATGTCTGTCACTATAT
>NC_063359.1:1092032-1111134 GCF_021869965.1 Rhincodon typus
TGTCACTGTATAACACTGGGGTACAGTATTTGTGGGGACAGGTCTGTGACTGTATAACACTGGGGTATGATACTGGTTAGGTCTGATCTTTCATTATATAACTCGCCCTCTCATCCCAAAAAAAACCAATCTTTGATTAGCTAGGTACTCTGTGCCCAATTTATGAGTGATTTCTTTCAGGGTGATGTTTGTCTTCCTACCATCACTTCTTACTATTTCCAGACTAAACTTCTGAGATGATGCTATTCATTTGTAGGTTACAGCTTGTTTCCCACCCCCAGCCTTAATTTATTAAGTTTGTAGATCTCTACTAAGATAATGAGATATTCAGCGTAATTCATGTGATTGCTTTATGCAGTTTCTCCTCCAAATGATTAACATTGTCCCACATGTCCCAAGCGTTTTGAAAAATACCAAAGGCTATCAATACGTTTAAAAGATAAAAAGAACTATATGTGATTCCATGATAATTATTGTTGTCTTTGACAAGTTGGTTAAAGTCACTTTGAAAAGACTGCTTCCTCCATTTCTTCTCCAGAAGGCTAGGAGTGACATCAGCAAGAATCAGACCTATCACAGTGAGGTAACAAATTTATGTTGCAAGATGCACATACTCAATGGGCCAAGGGTTTTTCTGCCCTGAAGGCTCTTTAACCCTATCATGACGGGTCAAAAATACCAAGATAAACTGAAGTGAGACAGGCAGGTGAGAGTGACTTGAGTACTCTTGACCTCCAAACTTCGAAGTGATTGATTGATATCTGATCTTGATCATAATTGGATGCCTCCAACATGTCCATAAATGCATTTAAAATTTATTTAGTATATACTTTAGATAAACTCTGCCATGTGATGTCTTGAACATAGCAGCAATATGCGATAGTATAGCTCATTCAGTTGATCTCAAATAGGGAGGGAGCTTCAGTACTTAGGTCCGGTAACGTTGCCTTATAGATTATATCAAAATACATTCTAACCTCTGAAGAAGGTGATGAAATGCTCAAGGCCAATCAGGGGAAGAAATAAGAAAAATTGCTCTGCAATTCCTCTTGGTGATAAAAGTTAATTTAGAAAACCACATCGACCATCACTGATATTAGTTAGTGTCTTTATTTTTATTTCTTCATGTGATATGTGTGTTGCTAGGTTGGTTCACATTTATTGCCCATTCCTAATTGTGCTGTACAAACACCCATAATGCTTGTTACAAATGAAGTTTCAGGAGTTTAACCCAATGACACTGAAGGAGTGGTGATATATTTCTAAGTTAGGATGTTGTGTAGCTTGATGGTATTTCCATGCATTTGCTGCCCTTGTCATTTTAGATGACAGAGGTCATGGAAGGTGCTGTCTGAGGAGTCTTGGTGAATTTCTGCAGTGCATCTTGCAGATAGTATACACTGGGTGTCAGTGTGGAGGGAATAAATGTTGAAGTGGTTAATGGTGTGCCTATCTTTGTCCTGAATTGTGTCAAAATTCTTGAGTGCTATGTAGCTACAATCTACTATCAGACAAGTGTACAGTATTTAATCATATTCCTAACTTGTACCTTGTAGATGGTGGATAAGTTTTAGAGAATTAGGAAATGAGTTAACTGCCACAGATCTCTCAGCCCTCTGACTTGCTCCTGTAGCTAGTATTTATGTGGTTATAATATGCTCAATGGTAACCCACAGCATGTTGATAGTGGGGTCTCAGTAATGGCAATGCCAAATGAACACCAAAGAATAATGAGTAGATTCTCTCTTATTGGCGATGGTGGATGGTCATTGTCTGACACTTGCATGGTGAGAATGTTACTTGCTACTAATCAGCCCAAGAGTGGATGTTGTCCCAGTTTTGCTGAATTTGGAAATGGACTGCTTCAGTGTCAGGAGTTCTGAATGGAGCTGAATATTGTGCAATCATCGGGAAACATCTCCACTTTTGACATTATGATGGAGGAAATATCATTCAAGAAGCTGAAGATAGTTGGACCCAGGGGACTACACTGAGGAACACCTGCAGAGATTTGTTGGGATTAAGGTAATTTACACTCCATCAAATACAGCTTTGATGTTAAAGGCAGTCATTCTCACCTCATCTCTGGATTTCAGTTCTTTTGTTCATGCTTGAACCAAGGAATAAATGAGGTCAGGAGCTAAGCGGCCAAACTGTACATCAGTGAGGAAGTTATTGCCATTTGATAGCACTATTGTTGACACTTTCTATCAGTTTGCTGATGTTCAAGTGTAGACCTATGGGGCGGTAATTGCTGGGTTGAATTTGTCCCGCACATTTTGTTCACAGGACATACATGAGGAATCTTCCTCATAGATGCCACTGTTGTAGCTGTACTAAAACAGCGTGGCTCGGGTCACAGCAAGTTCTGGAGCACAAATCTTCAGTACTATTGCTACAATGTTGTCAGGGTCCATAGCCTTGGCAGTTCCAGTATTTTCAACCATTTTTTGGTATCATGTGGAGTGAATCGAATTGCCCAGCAAGTTGAATTTCTGATGGGCAATTACTTGGTTCTCAGAGACTTATGAAAGCATTCCCAACTGTGTGTTCAAATCTAACCCTTCAGATACTTCTGACTGACTGACCTTAATGGTTAGTCAGGGAAATGCAGAGAGATTAAAACCTGCTGTAACTACTGACTAACTAACTATAAAACTTATTCCCCCACTCCCAACACGTACCTAACCTCCTGCATCTCCCAGATCTGACTGCCCCCTCCCAACCTGACAGGTGTCCTCTCCACTCCACCTCCCCATGCATACACAATGTCTGAACGAAGCCTCCCCCATCCCCAATTCACGACTGAGACTCTACAATTTCCTTGCCAGCCTGACCATGCACACACTGTAGCACCTGTCAGTATCATTGATCCTTTATTATGTGGATTCTACTTTCATTCTGCTGATGACTTTGTTCTTTTACTCTGCAGTCATTTGTTATCCTAGGCAAAATGTTGGATTCAGTGGCTATTTATTACTCCAAATTTTGTGTATTAATTATGTATGGCTTCAGGATGCAGCATATATACCTCAGAGAGTGGATAGCTTCAGTGCGATTGTGGATGCACACAAAGCTGAGCTCACTGCATTAGCCCAAGTGTCACGGGAAGCTGCAGAAGCACGGAAGAACATGTGGGTAAGGACCAGAAATCCTACTACGCGATAGGCATGCTGTTACTATTCTTTCAGTGGACTTTGACATCACTGGAAAAGTCAGTATTTGTTGCTCATTCCTAATTGCCCTTGAACTAAGTGCCTTGCATGCTCTATTTAAGGGTGAACCACATAGATGTGGATCTGGAGTCATGCGTAGCCTGTAAAAGATAAGGATGGCAGATTTCCTTCCCTAAAGGACATTAGTGAGCCAGATAAGATTTTACAACAACTGATGATAATTGCCATGTTCAATTGTCACCAGCCTTGCTTTCTCTTCCAGATTAATTAATTGAATTTAAATTCGACAAACTACTGTGATGTGGCTCAAGCATGTGTTCCCAGAGCATTAACCTGGTCCTCTGATTACTAATCCAGTGATGTTGCTACTACGCCACTGTCTTCCCCCCCAGCGTGAAGCTTCTTCTAAATTGTCCCCATCAAACACTCTCACAGGTACAGCATGGGGTTAGGTACAAAGTAAAGCTCCTTTACACTGTCCCCATCAAATACTCTGAGGGCAATGACAGCACAATGTTAGATACAGAGTAAAACATCTTATACTCTGTCCCCATCAAACTCACCCAGGACAGGGACAGAACAGAGTTAAACACTAAAGTTTTCACTACACTGTCTCTGTCAAACACTCTTAAGGACAGGTAACTATGACACAGTTAGATAACAGAATTCTATTGAACCTGATGCCCAGGATTGTGCACAATATTCAGATCTCATCAAGGTCTTCTGCCAACTTTACTTTGTCTCTTTGCTTTTATATGTTTTATGTAAGAACTTTGAATTCCATTTTCTTCTTGTGCCAACATTCCAATGGCCCAAGTCGCTCTTCTGTTTCTCTGTTAACCATTTAGACATTGGATGTACTTTCTGTCCTGTTCCCTTTCCCAAGAATGGACTCTCTCACATTGCTGTGCTTTAAACTACATCTGCCTTCTGCCTCACCAGTAAGTCTATGTACTCGTGATCTTCCTGCCTCCTTCCTTACTGGATGCCTTTGATGTGCAGACTTTGATGTGCAGACTTTGATATGCAGACTTTGATATGCATCTCAAATGGCTCTGTCCAAATAGTTGCATAAATGGAAAATGAAATGGGATCCTGGCCAAGATTTCTGGGCTAAAGCCCTGATATGCATCTTTTACACGTTACTGTTAATACCATCAGCCTCAATTTCCAAAATTA
This sequence comes from Rhincodon typus, assembly GCF_021869965.1. Taxonomy (NCBI): domain Eukaryota; kingdom Metazoa; phylum Chordata; class Chondrichthyes; order Orectolobiformes; family Rhincodontidae; genus Rhincodon; species Rhincodon typus. The sequence continues at coordinate 1,096,388 of NC_063359.1, forward strand.
CTGTCTTCCATTTACAATGGAACCTGTAAGACCATGAGACAGAAGAGAAGAGTAGGCCATTGAGCTCACAAGTCAGTTCTACCATTTAATGAGATCTGATAATTCTCAACTCCACTTTCTTGCCTTTTCCTGTAACCCTTGATTCCTTTACTGATTGAAAATGTGTCAATCTCAACTCTAAATACACTAATATACTGGATATACTTAACAACCCACCCTTATCGGCCCTCTATGCTAGGGAATTCCACAAATTCACCCTTGCCTGAGAGAAGAAAGTCCTTCTCATCTCTGTCTTACTATGGTGATCCCCCCTTATTCTGAGACTATTCCCTCTGGCCCTATACCCTCCCACAAGAGGAAACAACTTTGCGACACCTACGTTATCATGTCCCCTAAGAATCTTGTATGTTTCAGTAAGGTTACCTCTCAATCGTCTGAATCCCAACAGTTACAGGCCCAACCTATTCAAGCACTCCTCATAAGACAGTCCCTTCATACCTGGTATCTTCCTAGTGGACCTTTTCTGGACTACATCCAGTGTCAGTATATCCTTCCTTTGATAAGGGGACCAAAACAGTTCACAGTATTCCAGTTCTAATCTGACTACTGCCTTTTATAGCTTTAGCAGAACTTCCCTACCTTTTATATTTCATTCCTTTTGAAATTTGAAGGCTAACATTCCATTTACCTTCCCTATTACCTGCTGAACTTGGATGTTAGCTTTTGTGATTCATGCCCAAAGCCCTCTGTTCTGTAGCTTTCTACGGTCTTTGTCCTTTTAAATAATGTTCTACTCCTTTGTTCTTCCTGTAAAAGAGCATAACCTGTTCCCACATTATATTCCATCTGCCAAATTTTTGTCTACTCGATTAACCTGTCTGCATCCCTCTGCAGACTCTTTATATCGTTCTTACCACTTGCTTTCCCATCTATTTTTGTGTCATCGCAAACCTAGCTACAGTACATTCACTTTCCTCATTCAAGTCATTAACACATATTGTAAACAATTGTGGCCTAGCTCTGATTCCTGTGGCACACCACTAGCTACAGGTTGCCATTTTCAAATTGCTTCCTTTATCCCAACTCTCCGTCTTTTATTAGTTAGCCAGTACTCTATACATGCTAATGTACTACCTCCAATATTATGCACTCTTACCTTATTAAGTAGCCTAATGTCTGGTACCTTATCAAATGCTTTCCGAAAATCAAAGTATATTACATCCAATGCATCTCCTTTATCTATTCTGCTTGCTCTAAAGAATTCCAGTAAGTTTTTCAGGCATTATTTGCCCTTCATGAAACCATGCTGAATCTACTTGATCATATATGCATTTCATAAATGTGCTGCTATTTCATCTTTTACAATAGATTGTATAATTTTCCTCATATAACAGATGTTCCCAATAATCTTCAGCAGCCATGTTAAGCTGAAGTTGGTTGATTTTATTTCTGCTGTGTCTAGATTGAGTTGGATGCTCTGGAGAAGTCGTACAGCACGGAGAAGAAGGAGCGAGAAACAATACTTTCCAACAGGAGGAAGCTACTGAACTTAGAGAAATATGCGCTGAAACGTGTAAGGATAATACTAGTTTGCTTCTGCTGCTGTGTCTGAGGCAGTATTTTTTTTTAAGAATTTTTTAAATCAACTTGTTCAGGGATGTTATTGCACACGTCACGGTAGCAGGTAAGAGTTGAACCCATGTCTCCTGGTTCAGGGGTAAGGACACGACATTGCCCTACAAGAGACCCATGTCTATTTTTAGACGGATTGTTGTCACAGACACATTATTAATCTTTGTTTAGCAGCAGGAAAAGCTCTAATCACTGATCCCTCCCTATAACCTTCAGTGCTACCTGTCATCCATCACTTGAGTTCAGACAGTTTGAGGAGCAAATGCACCAGGATGTTTAATATGACAGTGATCTGATAGTGTATATAGAAAAAAAGACTATTTAAGGTGAGAGTGCATTGAAAATTTTAATATTGAGTGGTCATTTTTTGTTAAACAGGCATATTTAAGGTTATAGAAACAAGGGGAATGATGGACTTGAGATACAAATTAGCCATAATCCAACTAAATGGTAGATGAAGGCAGAACGGTAGAAGTTGTTTACTTGGACTTTAGTAAAGCCTTTGACAAGGTTTTGCATGGTAGACTAATTAATAAAGTTAGTTCACATGGGATTCAGTGTGAGCTTGCCAATTGGATACAAAATTGGTTTTATAGGAGGAGACAGAGGGTGGTAGTGGAGGGTTGAGTTTTTGGACTGGAGGCCTGTGACCAGTGATGTTCCACAGGGATCGGTAATGGGTCCACTTTTGTTTGTCATTTATATAAATGATTTGGATGAAAATATAGAGCCATGGTTAGTAAGTTTGCGGATAACACCAAAATTGGTGTATAGTGGACAGTGAAGAATTATCTAAGATTACAAAGAGATCTTGATCAATTGGGTCAGTGGCTGAGGAGTGGCAGATTAATTTGGATAAATATGAGGTGCTACATTTTGGAGTACAAACAAGGACATAACTTATACAGTTAATGTTAGGGTCATGGGTAGTGTGATAGAACAGAGACACTTGGGGGGCTCAGATACATAATTCTTTGAAATTTGCGTCACAGGTAGACAGGGTGTTTAAGAAGGAATTTAGCATGCTTGCCTTCATTGCCCAGACCTTTGAGTATAGGAGTTGAGACGTCATGTTGAGGTTGTACAGGACGTTGTTGAGTCCTCTTCTGGTGTCCTGTGTGCAATTCTGGTCACTCTGTAATAGGAAGGATATTATTAAACTGGAAAAGATTTACCAGGATGTTACCAGGAATGCAGGGTTTCAGATATAAAAATAGACTCGTACTTCTTTCAATGGAACATAGGATTTTGAGAGGTGACCTTAACGAGGTTTATAAAATCATGAAGAGCATAAATAAGGTGAATGACAAGCGTCTTTTCCTGTGGCTGGAGGAGTTCAAAACCAGGGGCATATTTTTAAGGTGAGAGGTGAAAGATGTAAAAAGAACATGAGGGGCAACCTTTTTATACAGAAATTGGTTCGTGTGTAGAATGAACTGTCAGAGAAAGTGTTGGCTGCAGGCACAGTTACAAAGTTTAAATACACTTGGATAAGTTCATGAATAGGAAAGGTGGAGGGCTGTGGGCCAAGCGCAGGCAGGTGGGACTAGTTTAGTTTGGGAACATGATCGGCATGGATTAGTTTGACTGAAGTGTTTGTTTCCGTGCTGTATGACTCTGTGGCAGATAGGGCTGAAGGGGCTGAGTGGCCTCCTACACCTACTTCCCTGAAGGCAAAGGGTGCTGTGGACAATTACAATATGAACACTGACAATATAGCATCTTGTATATGGGTATCGAGGGCAATAGAGGAAAGTAGGAAAAATGTATTTGAGGTACGAGTTAGATGGTAGCAGGGCAGCAAATTCACCCCAGTCTGTGGTTCTCTGAAGTCACAAATTTAAGATATTATAAATATTTCTCATGAATAATCTGATCCCATTTAGATTGATGCTTCCTCGCTCAGATCTGGACAGTCATCAGCTGGTGGATTAAGAACAAGAAAAAGTTTTACAGGTAACAAAAGATCTGTAATTGTAATAAATATCAGACAAGCTATGTTTGTTATTTTATTGAGCACCAGAATACAAGTGGAAGCACATTAATACTGAATAATGTAATTATGAAGTTGCATGTGAAATAATATCTTAATCACTCGTAGAGACACATCCCTGAAATCTTCTTTTCCCTGCTGTGTTGCTGTTACTTTTGACTTGATCCAACAGGATCCACTATTTGCAATGTCAGAGGGAGATATTAAAGAGGAATGTTGTGTCCTGTATTTAGTCAAACAAATTGACATTTATTCAGAGCTCTTTACCACGCAGCGGGGGAGAGATCCCGCTATAGGACACTCTGGTTCCCTGAACCAAGTATAACACCTATCCACCCTATCTGCTCCCACCTATCCGCCCCTCCCACCTTACTGACCAACACCTATCATTGCCTACCTGCACTCACTATCACCACCCCACCTACCTTCCCCAGCTCCACCCCTCCTCTCTCTATTCATTTCAGAGCCCCCTACCCGTCCCCCATTTCTGAAGAAGGGTCCCGAACCGAAACGTCAGCTTTCCTGTTCCTCTGATGCTGCTTGGCCTGCTGTGTTCCTCCAGCTCCACACTGTGTTATCTCAGACTCCAGCATCGGCAGTCCTTACTATCTAACATTTTTATACATTTTGCATTACAATAATTGCTTGCGACATTGATTTCACTGTTAGCCGTATCCCCCTAATCTATACATTCAATTCTGTCAACACATAATCAATGATAGACAACTCTATGGACAGCCCTAGGTCATCCTGTAATTTCAAGATATTAACCAGCTACCTCCATCATCTGTCTTTGGGATCTTACAATGCATCTAACGATAATATACCTTTCCGGACATTTGCCAGCTGCATCATGTTTATTGACAATAAACTGGATGCTTAAAGGATGCTGATTTCTATGAAATGTAATAAAATTTGTAATCTCAGTTCCAATGTAAAGTTAAATAGTCACACCTAATGTCATAGTTCTTTAAGAAGGCTAACAAATTGGGGACAGCTTCTCTTTCACTCAACCCTGGCAGATCAAACAAACACAGTTTCTCTGTCTTGCAGCTACATTTTATAACTCCTGCTATTTGCATACTGTAAATTGGTTTTAAACCAGAAGGTTAATTCTTGATAAATCTTACTGTCTCTAAGCTATTCTAAGCTAGATCTTTTTACTAAATAAGACAGCATCTATTCAAATTCCATTGATGAGGGTGAAATTCAATTTTCAAGGTATAACAGGACATGATCTTACTGTCACCATTATCTTATAATTTGTCTCTGCCAACTTTCCCTTGAACTTCAGATGCAAAGATCTGCACGTAAGCTGCAATTGTTTATTTTCCATGTTTTACAACCTCTTTTGCTCTCTTTTCTGTTTACACAATTTGCTGTTTCTACTCCAGCTGACAGAGCAGGAATTTTCTTTATTGTCCAAGCATCGTTTTATCCTTTCATGGATAATCTTTATGAAAATGCTTAAATGTTTAGATCTGCCTGTCTACAAAAGTCTGATAATATTTCCTGCCTTTTTTTTCACCGGGACCCTTTATGACTCCCATGGGACCTTTCGTTATCTTATCCAGTAACTCTGTATGGAGACTGCAAGTCTGGCTGTGAAAGTCCAAAGTTTTGGCAAAGATCTGTACCTCAAGTTGTTGACTTGTTCGCCAAACTGGCTTGTTCTTGTTCAGACGTTTCGTCGTCGTGCTAGGTGGCATCATCAGTGGAGCCTCCGATAAAGCGATGTTATTCTACTCAGCTTCGAATTTATACTGTCAGGTCCGTTATGGTGAGTAATGTCATTTCCGGTTTTGATCTGTTTGGGTTTGTATATGGGGTCCAATTCTATATGTTTGTTGATTGAAGTATGGGTGGAGAACCACACCTCTAGGAATTCCTGTGCGTATCTATGTTTGGATTGGGCTGCTATGGTTACTTTGTCCCAGTTAAACTGATGGCCTTCATTGTCTGAGTGTACTGATATTAAGAAGAATTTGTCGTGCCGTTTTGCTGCTAACTGATGTTCTTGTATTCAGATGGCTAGTTTCCTTCCTGTCTGTCCGATGTATTGTTTGTGGCAGTCGTTGTATATTTGTATATTGTATTTTGCATACCACGTTGGTTCTGCATGTTGTGGGAATGGGGTCTTTAATCCTTGTGAGTGTTTGTAGTAGAGTGGCTGTGGGCTTATGGGCGCCATGATTCCTAGTGGTCTTAGGAGTCTTGTTGTCAGTTCCGATATGTTCCTGATGTAGGGCAGTATGGCCAATGTGTTAGGTTGTACTGTGTCCTCCTGTGTCCCGTATGGGTTGCTTTTCTGTATACTGAAGTTTGGAACTCCCCATTTGTCAATCGTTCTACTTTAGCATCCAGAAATTGTTGTATTGATTGACAACAATCGGTACACTCAGACAAAGAAGGCCATCAACTTAACTTGGACAAAGTAACCGTAGTAGCCCAAGCCAAACATGGACACGCACAGGAATTCCTAGAGGCATGGTTCTCCACCCATACTTCAATCAACAAACATATAGAATTGGACCCCATATACAAACCCATACAGATCAAAACCAGAAATGACACTGCTCACCATAACGGACCAGACAGTATAAATTCCAAGCGGACCAGATTAACATTGCTTCATCGGAGGCTCCACTGATGATGTCACCTAGCATGGTGATAAAATGTCTGAATGAAAACAAGCCAGCTCAGCGAGCAAGTCTGCTATATATACCTGCCAACCTTTTTTGGCCATGTTGTGTCAGCTAAAAAGCCCCGGTGGCCATTTTGTCAACTTTAGTCATAGGCTGCTACAATCGCAAAGAGGCAGTTTGTCCATTGCACGTTGCCCTTCCTTGAGAAATGGGAAAGATAGTGTAATGGATGACCCTGTGGCTTCAGGGTCACCACTGGTTGTAATGATTATAGAGGTGATTACTCATCATGTTGAAGAAATTTTCCCATGGTGTGCCAACAGTTCCAGATTTTGCCTGCCCACCTTCTCTTTTACTGTGGGATCGTTAGTTACAGGATCCATTCTCACCCCAGTAGAGTGAGCCCTGATATTTAGACACAGTTAGTGGCCTTAAACTTGGACGTTCATTTATGATTAATTTATTCATTCACAGGCTGTAGGTGTTGCTGGCTAGGCCATCATGTGTTGCCCATCCCTAATTCCTCAGAAGGCGAGTAAGAGTCAACCACATTGCTATGGGTCAGGAGTCACATGTAGGCCAGACCAGATGAGGGCAGCATTTCCTTTCCTGAAGGACATTAATGAACCAGATGGGTTTTTCCAACCATTGACAACACTTTCATAGTCATCATTAGACTCATCATTCAAGATTTTGTTGAATGAAATGCCTACCATCTGCCATGGTGGGATTTGAACCCAGCCCCAAAATATTATCTTGGTCTCTGGATTAATAGTCTCGTGATTGTACTAAAGCTCTAGGTTTTGATATCACTGAACCACGTCTGTGAGGCTAAATGTTCTTGAGTGGAACAAGTCATGTTCTCCGTCGGTCTGAGTGGCTCTACTTATTAGACAACAAAACTTATTTTAAATTACTAAAGACTTACCAATCTCCTCCTACAAGTATCCAGGTTCCATTCTATTGGGATTTTAGCCTATTATTTCCTAAGTAACCTGTTAGAGATGTTATTTCACATCCCTGGAGCAGTTGGGTATTGACCCAGGCCTCATGGCTCAGAGGTAGGGACACAACCACTGTACCACAAGAGCCCCTTTGGGATCTTGTTCCCGAAGTAATTTCACAACAGACAACATCTGTGCATTTCAATGAAATAGAAATGTTTGTACAGTAGAATTGAGACAGGCATAACAAAAGTAATTCCTCAAACAAACAAAAACAAAATTGCTGGAGAAATTCAGTAGGTCTGCAGCATCTGTGGAGAGAAAACAGTTATCATTGGGAGTCCAACGTTATTCATGGTTTCTTTGGTCCACAGAATATGGAAGCCGCGTACATACTGGAGCTGAAATTACAGTCATCAGTGAAATCAACAAGCTTAAAGAACTAATGACTTGCTCAAAGATACAGGTAAATAGATGAATGCACAGGACAAGTAACAAAACAAACTCTTGATACAAGTAATGAAATCAGGCCTCCAGGTACAAGTAACAAAACTAGCTCCCAGTACAGGCAACTAAACCAACCCCTGCTACAAGTGACTGAACTGGCTCGCAGTACATGAAATGGCATGGTGGCTCAGTGGTTAGCACTGCTGCTTCACAGCACCAGGGACCCAGGTTCAATTCCACCCTCAGGCAACTGTCTGTGTGGAGTTTGCACATTCTCCTCGTGTCTGCGTGGGTTTCCTCTGGGTGCTCTGATTTCCTCCCACAGTCCAAAGATGTGCAGTTTAGGGTGGATTGGCCATGCTAAATTCCCGGTAGTGTTCAGGGATGTGTAGATTAGGTCGGTTATAGGGGGATGGGCCGAAGGGCCTGTTTCCACACTGTAGGGATTCTATGATGATTAAAAAAGTTCCTCGTATGGGTAATGAAACAAGCTTTCTGTACAGGATACTAAACCTGCTCCATGTATTGGTGAGTAAACCCAGATTCTGGTAACTAAATCTGCTCCTATCAGGAGCATTTGACAGAAATCAGTCCCCATTGCTGCTCCAGGCCCTGGCCCCCAGTCCGAGTAAAGCAGACGCATCCCTAACTAAGGCACAGTGGATCGCAGGAGCCTGGACTCTTGTTATAGAGCCCTGATTTCCACCCTTGTCTGGTCATGTCTCCTTGTGCAGGTGACAGAAACTGCTCCCAAGACAGTGTAAGCCTGAGAGATCAGTGTTGAAGCCCCACTTTGAAAAACAGACACAAAGATTGGTCGGGCGATTTAACAGTGAGGTTGTGTGACTTGGGCTACAAGAAGATATAAATGTGATGGTCAAATAGGCAGATAAATGGTGGATGGAATTCAACCCTGAAAGTGTGAGGCAATAACATTTTGGAAGGAGTAATTTGACAAGAAAGTATTTAATGAACAGCATGAATCTAGGAAGTTCTGTGGAACAAAGGGACCTTGGCATGTTTGTCCACAGATCTCTGAAGGTGAAATGGCATGTTAGTAGGGTGGTAAAAAAGGCATATGGGACTCTTGCCTTTATCAGTCGAGGCATAGATTACAAAAGCAGGGAAGTCATGATGGAATTGTACAGAACTTGAAGGGTGTAAACCCAAAATGTAGACTTTCCTGTTCCCCTAATGCTGCCTGACCTGCTGTGTTCCTCCAGCTCCACATGGTATTGACCACAGATAGAGTACTGTGTGCAGTTTTGGTCGTCACATTACAGTAAGGACATGATTGCACTGGAGGGGGTGCCGTGGAGATCCCAGGATGCTGCCTAGGATGGAAAATTCACATTATGAGGAAAGGTTGATAGGCTTGGGTTGTTTTCATTGGAGCAAAGGAGACTAAGCGGCAATCTGGTTGAGGTGTTCAAGAATATGAGGGGCATGGACAGAGTAAATAAAGGAGCAGCTGTTCTCCTAGGTTGAAGGGTCAGGCATGAGGGGACACATGTTGAAAATGAGGGGTAGGAGGTTTAGGGGGATGTAAGGAAGAAGGTTTTGACCTAGAGGGTGGTGACAGTCTGGAATGCAGTACCTAGGAAGATGATAGAAGTGAGTTAGTGCACATCCTTTTAAAAAGTACCTGGATGAGCACTTGGCACAACATAACATTCAAAAGGCAATGGGCCAAGTGCTGGTAAATGGGGTTAGGTTGAAGGTCAGGAGTTTCTCATGTCTGTATAGACTCGATGTGCCAAGGGGCCTGTTCTGCACTGCATGATCCTATAACTTAGCACAAGTGAGTTTGAAAATCAGAAAAATATAGTCTGGTGTGATGTCAGAGGAAAGTGGATAAGTGATAGTTGGTATTTTTTCTCTTTTTCTAAAATAGGCTACTAGTTAAACTAGGAGCTGAGAAATGTTAAAAAAAAATTGGAGTTTTCAAGTAAGTGGGAGCTGAGATCCAGACTGGACATTTAAAAAAAATGAAAGCAGAGAGCCCGATCTTGTGGGATCATGCCATTCTGGAACTAAGTCACGTCACAGGACGAGCAGTCATGTAGGGTAGACTTTCTGGAAAGATTTTCATTTAATCTAACTTAATCAATTGATAATTGATTGCTGAATTAGTGAACATGCTAAAAACTGACACCAATTTTCAGTGCTCAATCAATCAATCTAGCAGATCAATCAAATAACAAGGAATAATACCGCCAAAGAGTTTTGGATATTTTTAGCAGACTCAAATTTCAAGTTTTTAGATCATGCAAGATAATGGAAAATATTGCGTAACTGAGGTTGTTGACTTGCTCGTCGAGCTGGCTTGTTCTCATTCAGATGTTTTGTCACCATGCTAGATGACATCATCAGTGGAGCCTCCGATGAAGCGATGTTGTTCTACTCTGCTTAGTATTTATACTGTCTGGTCTTTTATGGTGATTACTGTCATTTCCGGTTTTGATCTGTATGGGTTTGTATATGGGGTCCAATTCTATATGTTTGTTGATTACCTTATGGATGGAGAACCATGCCTCCAGGAATTCCCGTGCATGTCTTAATATCGGCACACTCAGACAATGAAGGCCATCGGTTTAACTGGGACAAGGTAACCATAGTAGCCCAAGCCAAACATAGACATGCACGGGAATGCCTAGAGGCATGGTTCTCCACCTGTAATGCAATCAACAAACATGTAGGATTGGACCCCATATACAAACCCAAACAGATCAAAACCAGAAATGACAGTACTCACCACAATGGACCAAACAGTATAAATTCCAAGCAGAGTAGAATAACATCACTTCATTGGAGGCTTCACTGATGACATCACCTAGCATGGTGACGAAACGCCTGAATGAGAACAAGCCAGCTTGGCGAGCAAATCAACAACCTCACCTACAACCCCAGCTACAGATCTTTGCCAAAACACTAACTTTCCAGTAACTTCCTATAAACTATTGATGTTTGCAGAAGAGAAGCAGCCAGTTGGTAAGTCTGTAGTAATTTAGTAAGTTTTGTTGTCTAATGAGAAGAGCAATGGAGGGCGTGACCCGTTCCATTCGGGCACCCTTAGCCTCGTAGACCTCCTGCAGTGATATGCAAACCTGCAGCTCACACTGCTGCAGTTGATTACACTTCCTGCACATATGGTAATCCAGGACGTGGAGATTTGTGGATAGCATGTTAATAGATGTGGTCACTCCGTAGCTCAATGGTATGTAGGGGGAGATGGAATGGGTGACTTCCAGCCCGTCTAGAAGGACCAAACAGGTAGAGTAGGGAACCCCTGAGCAAATCTTGCTGTCAAACCATTATTCAGTTCTGAAAAAGAGTAGATGGTTCATCTGAAAAGTGCGTGGCAAGCCCATGGCACTGCAGCTGTGCAGGAGGAAGATTTCAAACAGAATAGTGAAAGGAGATTTAATTGGGATTAGATCAGCGTTTCTGTGAAGGTGCACGTGAACTGGACGTGGTATGTTGATTTCCTGGTGCCTGAGTCAAGGATATTACTAAGTTGCAGGGCACCCTGAGCGAGTGGTGATAACGGGAAAACGAACAGCCAGATATTGTTCTCTCTACCTATGTCGTTTGTATCACAATGGGGTCCTGCAGTTCAGAGTTGAGGGAACTAAGAAGGAAACAAGAAAGCAGGACACGAACATTAATAATCTCCGGATTGCTTATGGTGCCATGCACAAGTATATATAAAAATAGGAGGATAAAGCAGTGAATGCATAACCAAGAAAGTGGTGAGCGAGAGGGAACTTTAAATTCCAGAGACAGTGAGAATTGGGGGTTGGGGGTGGGGGTGGGGTTCCTGTTCAGGCTAGAAGGAGTGCAACAGAACAATTGCAAAACAGTTTGCGAATGCTATTGAAGAGGGTTTAAGCTAATTTAGGAAGGGTTTGGGATGCAAAAATTCATGTCAGAGGAGTGAAACAATTACACAAGGGATTGGGAGTGTCAATTAGCTCTAGAATAGGAAATAGTAAGGAATTAGGTGGGATTAGAGTAAGAAGGAGCATAATAAAATCTAAATTAGGATCTCCGTGTACGTATAAGTGGTAAATAAGTTTCTGAGCTGAAGGCACAAGTAGCCACATGGAAACATGATGCTGTGGCAATAACAGAGACCTGATCGAAGATGGGCAGGATTGGGTACAAAATACTTCTGGATAGGTTTTCAGGAAAGGTAGAAAAGGAATGAAAGGAGAAGGAGTTGCAGTTATTTATTAAGGGGAAAATTGAAGTGCTAGAGAGAGAGGATATCTTAAAAATCAGTGACAGAATTGAAGAAGCAATAAAGATGGCATTATGTTGCTGCATGTATTCTGTACACAATTGACTGGTGGGAAGGATGCAAAAGAGGAGTGAATTTGCACAAAAGTGTTTGAATTATAGAGTAGTTATAATGGGAGACTTGTATCAGTCCAGTCTATATTCAGGTAATTATAGTATAAACAGCAGGGAGCAGCAAGAATTTTTAGAATACATTCAGGAGAACTTGCTACATCAGGATGTTTCCAGCTCAATGAGAAAGGAGGCGTTGGTCTCAGAGTGGACCCAGTGTGGCAATCTCTTGGCGTGGTGGCCTCTCAGCCCTGTGTGGACTTCCAGCCTCTAAATGATTCTAGAGCAGTCTCCCGGTATCAAAGTGAAGCCTGGCATGTTCTGGAGAGTCAAGGCCCTGCACAAACGAAAGGCTAGGTGTCGGCTTAGACTGGGTTGGAAGGACTGTTATTCTGAACTTCTTATTTCTTTATTTTTCTAATTTATTCCTATGATCTGTAATGCTGAACTCTTTATTTCTTTATTTTTCTAATTTTTTTCCCTAAGAATTTGTACTGAAGAATCTGTGCCTATGTACCTTAATGCCCAAGATGATGCTGTAAGTGGTGACTTGTAAACTTTTCACTGTACCCATGTTAGTACATGTGACACTAAAGCTAATTCTAATTCTAATTCTACTGCATGAAGTAGGAGCCGGTGTGTCTTTCACATCTGTTTGTTTACACTTCACAGTCCAGCATAAATGCAATAAACTAACGCCAACCTGGATCATTCTTCTCGCCTACAGATCAGCCCCCTTCCCAGATAGAAATCAATTCATATTTTTATTAATAACTCTGTTTGGACATGAAATAACACACCCCTGTGACAAGTGGAACTTGGACCTGGACCTGGACCTGGACCTACTAGCATAGAGGTAGGGACACTACCACCACCCTAAGATTCTTTAGAAATTAGAGGTAGGGACACTACCATTACATCACAAAAGATCCCCAGAAATCAGCCCTTAAATATGTACTTCAGGTAATATCAGCTGTTCCTCATTCATACTCAGACTATATCCATACCCATACCCGATTATCTCAGCATTTACAATGTTTAGCATTCTTAGTCTGGATCTTGTGAATGAAGTGGGTCAAGAGGATGTCAGTAAGGGGATCATTTAGGGGACAGTAATCGTTGTATCGTAAGATTTGAGTTGGCAGTGGTGATGGTCAAGGAGAGACAGTTAGGGCGGAATGTCCAACTCTTGAGCAGTGGACAGTGGCAAGTATAATGGGAAAATATGGTGAAAATGGAAAAGTCAGATACCCAACACTTCATCCATGTAATTTGGTATATGCACATCACCAGCCTCACCACATCTTCATGGCTGCTTTCTCACCAACTCTCACACCATGTTAACCCTTCAGACTTTACTTTGGAGCTCAGGGACATGTAACTTGTCTGCTTCAGCCGGGTTTCTTTGGCCACAGTAACATGTGCATATTTAGCTGATTTCTTCTAATTATTATTACTGGGCGGTAAACCTACTCCCAGCACCGGGCAATCAAACAACTGTCTGCACTGAGCAATCGAACAACAGTTGGCACAGGGCAGTAAACTTGCTGTTAGAACCAGGTAATAATTCCATTCCAGGCACAAGGTAGTAAACCCTCTCCTCGCAGTTGGCAAAAAAAAACAGTTGACACTAGGCAATAAACCTGCTGTAGGTGCAGGATAATATTCCCACAGTACTGCAGTGGTATAAGCCCACTGTACTGAAATATACCTATTGTCAATGCGGAGAAATTCATCAACTGTCAGTACAGGGAAATGAACCCAGGGCTGAATGTTCCCAAGTTTGGCGGTGACAATTTTGTGTAGTTCCTTGAACATTTTCTCTCTGTGAGCTATGGCGAATATTCTTGTGCAAATTTACATTGCTTACCTTATGAAGTATTGTAAAGACCACTTTTATTTTTCCTCGACTGTGGGCAGAAAAATATGAAAAATTACCAATTTAAACCAATTGACTATGAAAGATGTCGCAGCTTTAAAAAATACTTGTGCGTTGTATCTACAAGGTTCTTTTGTTCGAACAGTGGGGTAGGATGCTAGGCACTTGCTCCATGGGTGGTTGTGTGTTCAGGGCAGTTTTGCCCAATGACAGACTTCTGATTTGGTTTTTAAATCAGGACCAGAAATGTATCTTAGTAAGGACTTATTGATTAATTCCTGTGTGCTTGGATGCAGCTTTGTGCTTGGACAATACAGCAAAAAACACCCAGCCTATAAAAGAGAAAACATCTCTCTTTTGCCCTTTTTTGAGCGAAGAAGTAAAATAGTATTTGGTGGCACGGTGGCTCAGTGGTTAGCACTGCTGCCTCACAGAGCCAGGGTTCCACTTTTGGGCGACTGTCTGTGTGAAGTTTGCACATTCTCCCCATGTCTGCATGTGCTCCTCCGGGTGCCCCGGTTTCCACCCATAGTCCAAAGGTGTGCAGGTTAGGTGGATTGGCCATGTGAAATTGCCCGTAGTGTTAAGGGATGTGTAGATTAAGTGGGTTTATTGGGGTATGGGTCTGGGTGGGATGCTCTGTGGGTCGGTGTGGACTTGTTGGACCGAAGTCTGTTTCCACACTGTAGGGATTCTACGATCTATGAGTATTACAAGCAGTTAGCTATTCTCTCTGTCTGCAGATTCCCTTCTTAAAGGGAAAAAAGGAAAACAAAACCTTCGGAGACGATGAAAGGGCGAATCCTCAACCAGTGACTGTAAGATGAAGAGATAGTAGGAACTGCAGATGCTGG
>NC_063359.1:1111534-1140017 GCF_021869965.1 Rhincodon typus
CTCTGATGCCGCCTGGCCTGCTGTGTTCATCCAGCTCTACACCTTGTTATCTCAGATTCTGCAGCATCCGCAGTTCCTACTATCTCTGACGATGATAGCTCTTTCTTTACTTCATTGAAAGCTATGGCTTTTCTATGACACCATTTCCAAACTGATCCTCTTTTAGGAATTGATTCAAAGGTGCTAGGATGGAGGCCAGGTTATGTATGAACCTTTCCTTAATAATTTACCAGACCAAGAAATGATCTAAGCACCTGGACGGACTTGGGAGCCAGGGCACGTTTGATTGCCCTCACTTTATCTTCCAACGGGCGTAACCCAGACTTGTCAACTCTGTAGCCCAAGCAGGTCAGTTGGGAGGCCGGGAACACAAATTTTTCCCTTCTTAGGTGTATGCCAGCTTGGAGAAATCGAAGTTCTCTAAGTGTTCTTTAGCAGTTTTCCCTGTTATCAGGTGTCATCTAGGTAATGGTGACCCGAGGTAGATCTTACAAAGTATTCTCTCTCGTCCAATGAAAAATTGATGATACCCCAAATGGCTGTCTCATATATTGGTGCAAACCCTTATAGGTTTAATTGTAGCATACCTCTGGCAATCCTGGTCTAAATCCAATTGCTTTTGACTCATGTCAAGCTTCGTGAAGGTCAGATCTCCTGGCAGCTTTGCATATTAATCCTCTTTCTAAGGGATTGGGTATTTATCCAACTGAAAAAAAAAACAGTTTACTGTTTGTTTAAAGTCCCCACAAAGGCGAATTGACCCATCGAGCTTCAAAATCAGTACTATTGTTCAGCAAATTGGACTTGTTTGATGGTTTATTTGCTTTCCAGCCTATTGATTTCTGCTTCTGCTTTTGCTGGTAAGGCAAATGGCACTGAGCAATATCATGGAATTGCTTCCTGGTCAACATGCAAAGTAGCATTGGCTTCTCTGATAGTCCCAAGATCTTCCTGGAAAGCTTTCGGGTATTTCGTTAGGACTTTGCACAGGCAGCCATTTTCTAATTGAAAAATGTTGAGCCAATCCAAGTGAATCTCTTGCAACCAAATCTGCCCATTTAGCTTGGGCCTGAACCTTTTACTACAATCACTAGTAACTGAACCAGCTGCCTCTCATAAGGGACCAGATGGAAGTTGTACCCTTAATCTGTAAATGTTCCCTGGTATAGGCTCTCAAATTGCCGAGAAAAAGCAATATCATCTCAGATTTAGAGGAGGCTTGGGGTCATAATATTCCTTATCTAGGTCAGTCAATTCTTGAAAGGTTTTAATATCTGGTGCCTCAAGGAAGGTGAGGTTCCTAATGACAGAAAAAGCTGCAGCTCCACAGGCTGTCGGGAGAATTACTTGTTTCTCATCAACCACAATATCATTTGCCTGGAAAAAATAAAACATTCTTTTCACATACTGGGCCCAGTCCTCAACAACAGGGTTGAATAAATTAAGCTTCCCAAAGAAAGGCATGATGTAAGAAATGCTAACTCCAACTTCAGAAATGACTGTTGTGAATGAGTTTCTTCAGGACCATGCTTTAATCTTGTTGCCACTGAAATAACTCCACAGAGGCAGGCATCCCATCACCTTTATTTATAAATGAACAGTCCTTGATTGTAGTGGTGCCCAATACAGTATCAGGCACCAGAGAGTCAATACCCTGTTCAACCTTTTCTGTCAGCCAGGCTCCCAGATTAACTGCCCCAATCAGGGAATTCATATTCTCTGAGGTCCAGCTGGCTGAATGTGTTACAATCAATACACCATACACTTGCAAGTACTCCACAATCTCATCCTTAATAATGGACTCTTACCAATGACCAAGATCAAGCTAACTGGCCTATATTTTTTTATCTTCTGTCTCCCTTCTTCTGAAACAGGGGTGTTACATTAACCATTTTTCAGTCTTCTGGGACCCTTCCTGAATGCAATGATTCCTGAAAGATCACTGCCAATGCCTCTACAATCTCCTTAGCTATCTTCTTCAGAATTCTGGAGCGTAGTCCTAGAGTCATAGAGATATACAGCGTTGAAACAGACCCTTCGATCCGACTCGTCCATGCCGACCAGATATCCTAAATTAATCTAGTCCCATTTGCCACGATTTGGCCCCTATCCCACCAAACACTTCCTCTTCATATACCCATCCAGATGCCTTTTAAATGTTCTATTGTACCAGCCTCCACCATTTCCTCTGGCAGCTCACTCCATACACACAACATCCTCTGCGTGAAGAAGTTGTCCCTTAGTTCCCTTTTAAATCTTTCCTCTCTCACCTTAAACCTACTAGTTTTAGACTCCTACCCTGGGGAAAAGGCCTTATCCATGCCCCCTAGTCTGGTCCAGGTGAATTATCCACATTCAGACCTAGCAGCTTCTCCAGCACCTTCTCCTTAGTGATGACCAACACACTCCTCTCTGCTCCCTGACCCTCTTGAAGTTCTAGAATGCTGCTGGCATCTTCCTTTGTGAAAACTGATGTAAAGTATCTATTCAGTTTTTCTGCTGTTTCTTTGATTCTCCATTACTACTTCTCCAGCCTCATTTTCCTGTGATCCAGTGTCCACTCTTACTTCTCTCTTACCTTTTAGCTATCTAAAAGTGTCTATTCCCTTGAATAGACTATCCCGGTTACAACTACATTTCTCTTTTTTCCCCTATTTTGAATGGCTCCCTGTACCTCAGTGCTATGGTCAAATGGCTTACTCTCCCTACAGCCTCCACTCTCATCCACACAGGGAGCAAGAATCTCAGACAACAAGGTGCAGGACTGGATGAACACAGCAGGCCAAGCAGCATCATAGGAGCAGAGAGGCTTTTGACGTTTCGGGCCTAGACCCTTCATCAGAAAAGGGGGAGGGGAAGGGGGTTCTGAAATAAATAGGGAGGGAGTGGGAGGCGGATAGAAGATGGATACGAGAGGGTTGCAGTGGGAGAGAGATCCCTTGAGGTTTGTCCAGAGGCAAGAATCTCAAACCTGTTAGACAAGCTCAAGGGCTGAACCTCATTCAGCACTACCTCCTGGATCCCTCTACTGCCTTGATCATAGTCACACCCTCCTGTCCCTGACAACTGACCGAATTTGAGGTAGTTAATCAAAGGGATGTGACTGCCCCTAAAACACAACATCCAAGTAACCTTCCCCCTCGTTAATGAGTTGCAGTGTTTGGAGCTCAGACTGCAGCTCATTAACTCTGAGCCAGAGTTCCTGAACAACCGACACTTGCTACAGATGTGGTTACTGCAAACTACCATGGGGTCCAGTAGTTCCCACATCATGTGAATAAAACATCTTTTATTTACTTAGTTCTTAATTTAATTTTTGAAGATTTCTTACTGGTCTTTTAGCTTGTAACATGTAAATATTTCCCCTGTTTTTCTTCAACCTGGACGTAACTTACAATAGACGGTCAAATTAGTAGCTATTACCAGCCAATGAACTTGTGGTTTTCCTGTGATGTCACTCTCTTTTTGCTGGACTCCCAATCCTGAGGTTCAATTTATCCTGTAAAAACAACCTTCCAATCTATGAGTCCAAAAAGCAAACAAACTGCACCACTTCCCTTCTGCACCGAATTCCTAAGCTGCATGCCATGCATGCCTTGAATGTGATTTCTCCTTCTTGACTATGCGCAGCTCACAGTAACCCCCAGCCTTTGTGTTGCATTATTATCTCTGCATACTCTGACATTTCGACTCTCCCTGTATTTTCATTCAAGCCCTTTATTATCATAGAATCCCTACAGTGTGAAGACAGGCCCTTCGGCCCAACAAGTCCACACTGACCCTCTGAAGAACATCCCACCCAGACCCATTCCCCCTACTCATGTAACCCACCTAATCTACACACCTCTGAATGCTATGGGCAATTTAGCATGGTCAATCCACATAACCTGCACATCTTTAGACTGTAGGAGGAAACCAGAGCACTTAACAGAAATTCATGGCAGACACGGGGAGAATGTGTAAACTCCACGCAGACAGCCACCTGAGGCAAGAATCAAACTGGGTCCCTGGCGCTGTGAGGCAGCAGTACTAACCACTGAGTTACCGTGCTGCCCCACATCGCTGTGAATGTTCCCATTTACCCCCTGAGCTCACAGCCTTGTAAATTGCCATCTATTAGTCTCCTCACATTGAGGCCAAGATGATTGTAATAGTGAGAATCTCCCCTCCTGTTCCCTCCTATGCTCCAAGATCTCCTGCGTCTCTCTGGAATTACCCCTTTCAGCATGACCATTCCCTCAGTAACCCTGTGTACAGGACCCCAACCCCAGATACGAGCTTTCCACTTTCCCCAGGACTGCACATTCTTCCCTCTGATGAGCCCCCTCAACATTAATGTCCAAGTCTCAGAATGACTTGTGACACCAGCCGCCCCAGATAGGTAACTCTGTAGCCTCTGACTGGGCTGTAATCCCTGGAGTGGTTTCACTTGACCCACAACACTGACGGTGACCCAGTACCTGGACTGCGGATACACAGAGCTCCAGACTGTCATCAACCAAGCACCTGACTGACCATGACCAACCCCCTCAAATGAGATCAGACAAGATTCTTGACTAAGTGTGGTAGAACCCCTTTCTAACCATAGACCTCCTTTACTCCAATAAGGATCGGCCACCTTTGATTTTTAGACATGGCATTTGATTGAAACACTTGTAGTGTGTTTGCATGTGCTGGAAGATGGTGTAGGTGTGAAATTGCCAAAGCCCAGTACCATACAGTGACGGATCCACCCCCTTTGACTGTTGAGTGCTCTGAATCACCACAACCTTCCTGCCTGTCCATCCACTCCAAACAGCAATGCAAGCTGTAGAGACTGACACTGAGACTGTAAGTTATTCCTGAGCAGCCTGTGTGCTGAAAAGCAATGGAAGTCACAGAGGCTGGCATCCTTGAAGTCAGTGCAAAGTTGATCCTAAAAGGGCAATTCTTAATTTTAGAATAGTGTCATTGGTTCTGGACTCACCCACAAGAGGAAACAAACCAATCTTTCCTCATAAAGCAATCTACTCATTCCCAGAGTCAATCTAGAAAAACCACATCTGAACTGCCTCCAATGTACATCTGTACTTAAATCAGGAGGCCAAAACTGCGCACAGTATTCAAAATGTGGTCTCACCAATGCCCTTTTAAATTGAACCATAACATCATTATTTTTAAATTGTAAAAAGTTAAGGGTCTGCACAGCCCCCTGTGGGACCCTTCTCATTACATTCTGCCAATCTGATAAAGAAGCCTTTTTGCATACTCTGTTTTCTTCCAGCCAACCAATCTTCTAACCATGCTAGTATGTTATTCCCTGAACTGTGAGCTCTCAGTTTGCACAATAACTTTTTATGTGGCACCTTGTCAAGTGCCTCCTAGAAAGCCAAAAACAGTACATCAATGGGCTTCCCTTTAGTACTATGAAAATGTTACAGTAACAATAAGCTATTCAGTCCATTGTGTGCATGCTGAAAAGACTTGCCATCTGTTCTAATCCCAGTTAGTAACACCTGATCCATAACCTTGCAGATTACAGGGCTGTAGGTGAAAATCAGGTACCTTTTCAATGAGTTGAAGGTTCCTGTCTCATCCACCAATTTGGGGAACAAATTCAAGACACTCACCAGCCTCTGGATGAAAATGCTTTATCTCATGTCCCTTCTAATCTTTCTCCCAATCACCTGTTAATTGACCTCTCCATTTGGAGAAGCAGGTTTACCCTGTCCACGCTATCCAAGCCTCTCTTTATTTTGTTCACCTCAATTAAGCCACCCTTCAACCTCCTCTGTTCTAGGGAAAACAAACCTAGCCTATCCAGTCATTCTTCATAGTTGCAAATTTCAAACCCTGGCAACCCTGTGATGTGGTGACCAGAACTGTGCATAAAACTCCAGCGCAAGCCTAACCAGTATTTTAAATAGTTCCAACATGACATCCTTATTTTTGTATTCGATATTTTGTCCAATGAAGGAAAGTATCCCATATGCCTTCTTTACCACCTAATCCACCTGTTCTGCCAGCTTCAAGGACCTACGGATATGCCCCCTGAGGGGGTCACTCCTTCAACCTTTCTCAGTACCATCCCATTACTAAAACCCACAAACCAACAACCACCCTGCGACAGCTACTGACGAATGTAAAGGATCCTGTACCCATGACCATTAAAACTAACGTAATATACAAAATACTATGCAAGGACTGTGAGAAACATTACATAGGCCAAACTGGAAGAAAACTGACAATTAATCCACGAACACCAAATGGCCACCAAGAGACATGACCAATTCTCACTGGTCTCAATACACACAGACAAAGAAGGGCACGAATTTGACTGGGACAACACATGCATAATAGCACAAGCTAAACGGAGACATGCCACGGAATTCCAGGAGGTCTGGCATTCCAACCAGAACTCCATCAATGAACACATTGAGCTGGACCCGATATACAAACCACTGAAAAACAGAACCAAAAGTAATGCCAACCACCCCAGGAAACTGAGGCATATAAACAACAAGCGGGACAGAACACCAACGCTTCACCAGAGGTGCACTGACAATGTTACCTAGCAGGATGACAAAACATCTGCATTCAATGCACCAGCTCGGCGAGCAAGTCTATAACCTCGTCCACAACCCAAACTACAAATCTTCTCAAAAACTTTCAAATAAGGCTTAGTCAGCACAGCTTCATCAAGTGGAGGTCATATTTAATAAATCTGTTAGAATTCTTTGCGGAGGTAATGAGAAAGTAAGACAAAGGAGAGACAGTGGACTGGATCTATTTGGATTTCCAGAAGGCCTTTGACAATGTGCCTCTCAGGAAGCTGATAAATAGTGAGAATGCGGTAAGCAGCAAGAAATGTGTTGTTTGCAAGAGATCAGTCTGAAGGAGGTAAGCGGGAACATAGGAGAGAAACTAAAGACAGGTGTGAGGTCAGTGCTCAGGCATACGGAATCCTGAGAGGATGTTTGATCCAGTGAGCTCAGGGAAGGAAAGGATGTGGTCGAGGCAGCTGATTACAGGGTTTCAGTCTTACTGATTAGTTCCTTTTACATGTTGGAAGTGAGGGTGGAAGAGGTTAAAAGGGAAGTTTAAAAAGATGGTTTGCAATCAAGAAGATAAGCTGGAGTTGCAGACCTGAAATGTTAACTCTGTCTCTATCCACAACTACTGTTGGACTTGCTGAGTATTTTCAGCATTTTCCGTTTTTATTTCAGATTTTCATCATACACAATATTTTCACTTTGTAAAAGAAACTCAGTGGTGAGTAGCTTTGGCAGATAGAAGAGGACACAATGGTACTTGAAATAATCCAGCCAGATATGAAAGAATAACTAAATCTTTCAAGGCTGTATCTTAGATTTAAGTGAACAGCAAGAGTTGAGGACAGTACTGGTGGAGTGGCCAGGATCAGAGAGAGCAATCATTATAATGTGGATTAGAGCATAAAAGGTCAAGGTGAGGAGGTAATTGAAAGATCACTTGCTGAAAAAATTTTATGCTCAATGGCATTTTGAAACTGTAGTTGTAAGCGAATTGGGAAGAACTCCCTGTTCTTCTTCTTAATAGTGCTGTGGAATATTTTACCTGATAGAGACCTCTGACAGTGCAGCACCCCCTCAGCACTGACCCTCTGACAGTGCGGCACTCCCTTGGCACTGACCCTCTGACAGTGCAGCACTCCCTCAGCACTGATCCTCCGACAGTGCGGCACTCCCTCAGCACTGATCCTCTGACAGTGTGGCACTGCCTCAACACTGACCTTCTGACAGTGCAGTGCTCCCTCAGTACTGATCTTCCAACAGTACAACACTCTCTCAATATTATCCTCTGATAATGCAGCATTCCCTCAGTACTTACTCTCTGACAGTGCAGTACCCTCTAATGTGACCCTCTGACAATGTGGCAGTTCCTCAGTCCTGACTCTCTGACAGTGTAGCATGCCCTCAGGACTGACCCTGTGACAACGCGGTACTTCCTCAGTACTAGGGCAGCAGATGCAAAGGAACACCAGCACCTGCACTTTTACCAAACTGCTCACTATCCTGACTTGCAAATATATCACCATTCCTTCAATGTCACTGGGTTAAAATCCTGGGACTCCCTCCTTCATGGCATCATGCGTCTATATACAACATATGTGGTGCAGCGGTTCAAGAAAACAGTTCACCACAACCTTCTCAAGGACTTCTAGGGATAGGCAATAAATACTGGCCTGGTAAACAATGTCCACATCCCATGACACAAACAATCAGATGGAGTGGCTTCAATGAAAGTTTGTTATCTCCTTGGCAACTGTTGCAGTCCAAATTCAATATGATAGAGGGCAGACAGTACTAAGATTTGAAACTTATTTTACACAGGATATTGAGCAGAGAATAAACATGCAGAGTGCAACCAGTGACTACCTGGAGTGGAAACTCAGTCAGCGGAAGGAGAAGCGGAATCAGTTGAACAAAGACTTGGAGGATCTGATGCTAGAACATGCTGAACTAAAGTTTGACCCCAACAAGACGATAGCCAGGTACAAGCTGCTCATTGCAACCCTTTCGGAGAGCTTGTTTTGCAGCCTTTGTTATCTCATCACCTGTTTTGAAATGTCTTTCAGGAATTGCCCCCAGAGGTCTCTCCCTGGAGGCGATGGCTTGTGGTATTATCGCTAAATCCAGAGAATGAAAACCTGAGTTTGAATATCGCCACAGTGGATGGTGAAATTTGAATCCAATTAAAAGTCTGAAATTAAGAATCTAGCTATAACCTTGAAACC
The DNA here is from genome assembly GCF_021869965.1 of Rhincodon typus. Classification (NCBI taxonomy): domain Eukaryota; kingdom Metazoa; phylum Chordata; class Chondrichthyes; order Orectolobiformes; family Rhincodontidae; genus Rhincodon; species Rhincodon typus. The sequence continues at coordinate 1,120,290 of NC_063359.1, forward strand.
ACTGTCAATTGTTGGAAAAACCCATCTGGTTCACTCATGTCCTTCAGGGAAGGAAATCTGCCATCCTTACTTGGTCCAGCCTACATTTGACTCCAGACCCACTGCAATGTGGTTGACTCTGGGGCAATTAGGGATGGGCAATAAATGCTGGCCTAGCCAGCGATGCTGACATCCCATGAATGAATAAAAAAATTTCCAAAAGTTCACCCTTAGCGCTGACTCCAGAAATACCCTCTACACAAACAACGTAATATTCTTTGCCCTACAGCTATTTCTCATTCTTTGCTTCCTTCCCCCTTGTGTATAGGAACAGAACAAAGCTGCTGAACTTTCAGCTGCTCCACCATCAATTAGATCATAGTTGATCTGTATCTTAAAATATAATTTTACGCTTTTACTCGCGATAACAAGAGAAAATGTACTCATATATGAGTAAAGCTTTCAGGAGTGCAGATTTAAAGTTGAAATTTTCCAACAGAGAATATAGAAATGGCAATGCTGCAGGTAACAGAGAAACAGTGAAACTAAGGGCTGTCATTCAGGAGAGAACAAGCCATGGGCTGAGTGCAGGCAGAGTACAAGCTTGACAGATCACAGAGCAGGTGTCCACTAGAATTAAGCACCTTAAAACCTTGCTTTGAACAGAAGGTCAATGAAGTGATGTCACCTATCCCAACAGCCTCGGATGCACACGTATGCATGATCATTGCTGCAGACATTAGATTGGAGATCTTAAGAGTGAAATGACGGAAAGCGACTGGCCCGGATGGAGTCCCTGGCCGTGCACTCAGATCCTGGCTGGACCAGCTGGAGAGAGTATTTGCAAACACCTTTAACCTCCCCTTACTGCGATTTGAAGTCCCCACCTGCTTCAAAAAGACCACCGTTATCCCAATGCCAAAGAAAAATCATACAATGTGCCTCAATGACTATCACCCAGTGGCACTGACCCCCATAATTGTGAAGTGCTTCAACAGGTTAGTCATGGCTCACACCAAATTCAGCCTATCAAATTGCCTTGATCCTCGTCAATTCGCCTACAATGCAACAGATCCATGGCAGATGCTATCTCCCTGGCCCTACACTAATCCCTGGAACATCTGGATAACTAGGATACCTACATCAGTTCTGAGGAAGGGTCACCGGACCTGAAACGTTAACTCTGTTTTCTCCTTCACAGATGCTGCCAGACCTGCTGAGCTTTTCCAGCAACTTTGTTTTTGTTCCTATTTATAGCATCCACAGTTCTTTCGGTTTTTACCTCCATCAGGGTCCTACTTATTGAGTACAGCCTGCCTACACACCATAATTCCAAACAAAGTAATCTCTAAACTCCAAGACCTAGGTGGTCGTGCCCAAATTCAGCATGTCCACAAGGAATATTACCAACTTTTATTGATGCACCATAGAAAATATCCTATTTAGATGCATCATAGCATGGTATGGCAACTGCTCTTCCCAAGGCTCCAAAACTCATGAACACAGCCCAGTCCATCACTGACTCCAAAACTCATGAACACAGCCCAGTCCATCACTGAAACCAGCCTCCCATCCATTGATTCCACCTCATTTCCCACTGCCTCAGGAAAGCAACCAACATAATCAAAGACCCCTCACAACCCACTTATACTCTCTCCCACCCTCTTCCTGTGAACAGAAGGTATAAAAGTTGAATACACATATGAACAGATTCAAGAACAGCTTCTTCTCCACTGTTAACAGACTTTTGAACAGACCTCTTAAATGTTAATGTCTCTGTCTCTCTGCACCTTTTCTGCAGCTGTAATACTGTGTTCTGCTCTCAGTTTTGCTACCCTGATGCACTTTGCATGGTCTGATTGGCACGCAAAGCAATACTCTTCACTGTATCTCGGTACATGTGACAACAATAAAGCAAACTCAAATTCCAAATTCTATTTCATTGCAATAACCGCTAATTTCCCATTGTAATGTGAAGAGGCTATGCGACAAAATGATTCTGTTAAAAAGAATGTACTAACCTATATTCAGTAGCAGCTGGGAGAAGCCAGCAATTATTGTTGCCTCAGATGGTTTTGACTGATTTGGTGTTATTCTTTGTGTTTTCATCTTGTCAGCCTGACCATTTTAAAGGCGGGTACAGAACAACAGTTGAAGCTTGAAAAGGAGAAGCTTGCGATGGTGTTAACGCAGCTGTGTAACAGTGAACGTCTCCTCTTGTCCATTGAGAGTGGGATTGACAACTTGTACTACTCCCTGTATGGCATTCCTGGTACCACTGAGGTCTGTACTATACCACTGAGTAACATCATTTTCATTCTCTTATAGTGAAAGAAAACGTTCAGCATTATATTTAACATTCTCTCAACCACAATACTGATGCGCAACACTTACCTAGATGAATGCAGATTAAACAACACTCAAGACATTTGACACCATCCAGGACAAAGCAGCCCATTTGATTGGCACGACATCCACAAGCATTCACTCCCTTCACCACCGATGCTCAGTAGCAGCAGTGTGTACTATCTACAAAATGCACTGCAGAAATTCACCAAAAATCCTCAAACCCACGATCACTTCCACCCAGAAGGACAAGGGCAGCAGATACATGGGACCACCACCACCTTCAAGTTCCCCTCCAAACCACTCACCATCCTGACTTGAAAATATATTGTCATTCCTTCACTGGCACTGGGCCAAAATCCTAGAACTCCCTCCCTAATGGCATTGTGGGTCAACCCACAGTAGGTGGACTGTTGCGTTCAAGAAGTCAGTTCACCACCACCTTCTCAAGTGCAACAAGGAATGGGCAATAAATGCTGGTCAGCCAGCAACACCCACATCCCACAAATGAATAATTTTAAAAATGCTTTATGTACAATAAAAATCAAAAGAACTGTGAATGGTGTAAATCAGGAACAAAAACAGAAGTTGCTGGAAATGCTCAGCAGGTCTGGCAGCATCTGTAAAGAAAAAAAATCAGTCTTAACGTTTCAGGTCCGGTGACCAGGTCACCAGGTTACTCCGATGCTGCCAGACCTGCTGAGCTTTTCCAGCAACTTCTATTTTTGTTCATGTACTATAACTGGGTCAATTAACACTGTTGGAACTGGAGGAGGCTATTCTATCCTCCAGCCCTGCCATTCAATTAGGTCACAGCTGGTGAATACCCTCAACTTTATTTAACCGACTGTGATCATCTCTCCTGAGCCCCTAGTGCAACAAACATCCATCTATTTCAGTTTTTAAAGTTCCATTTTCCCCGGTATTCAAAAGTCTTTTGGTAGAAAAGTGCATGGTGATTGGTGAATTTTTGCTGCTGTCCATTTAAAGCTGAGGTGATGACAGTGTTGAAAATTGTAAGTGGACTGCCCACACATTACTGCTGTGAGACCATAAGATATGGGAGCAGAGGTAGGCCATTCAACCCATCAAATCTGCTCCACCATACAATGAGATCACAGCTGATTTGATAATCTTCAGTGCCACTTTCCTGCATTTGCCTTATGACACTTGATTCCCTTAACCGAAGAAAAATTTGTCCATCTAAGCTTTTAACGTATGTAATGACCCAGCCTCAACAGACCTCTGCAGTAAAGAATTCCACAGATTCACTACATTCTGAAAGAAGAAATTCCTCCTCATCTCTGTTTTACATAGGTGGGGTTCTGAGATTATACCCCCCTGGTCCTAAAGTCTGCCACAAGGAGTAACAAAGTCTGCACACCTACCTGTCAAATCCGTGACTACTGGTGGTCCTTTCATCCTCATGCAGGTAGGAGCTTAATGGGGTTCAGTTTCACACACACTGAATCTCACTAGGGTACGGGTCCCACACACACTGACTGTCACTGGGGTACAGTCCCACACACACTGACTCTCACTGGGGTACAGTCCCACACACACTGACTCTCACTGAGGTACGGGTCTCACACACACTGACTCTCACTGGGATACAGGTCCCACACACACTGATTCTTACTGGGGTACGGCTCCCACACACACTGACCCTCACTGGGGTACGGGTTCTACACACACACTGACCCTCACTGGGGTACGGGTTCTACAAGTGCTGACTCTCACTGGGGTACAGTTCCACATACACTGATTCTCACTGGGGTACAGTTTTGCAAATACATTCCCTGACCCCAGCCCATCCCACACCCTTGACCTGAAGACATTTTGAATCAATTTGTTCATCCATGTTATGATACACCTCTACAGCAGCTGTTCTGTCCCAGAGGGAGGGAAACTAACTCTGTGCACAAGAGCCCTCATCTTATTTGTGTAGAAATTTTATTGTACATTTAGTTGATTTCTTCTGCAGGGAACGTTTACTGCACTTTAATTTTGGTGAATGATACCTGAATAGGAAGCATGATTTTCTGAAGTGTATGATTCTCAGGATTTTCTGTTTCATTTACCTCAGTCATCGGACATGAGCGTCGCTGGCTGGGCCCAGCATTTATCGCCCGTCCACTGTTGGCTTTGAGAAGGTGGGGGTGAGCTGCCTTTTTGAACCGCTGCATTCCACCTGCTGTGGGTTGACCCACAATGCCATTAGGGAGGGAATTCCAGGATTTTGATCTACCAATAGTGAAGGAACAGCAATATATTTCCAAGTCAGGACGGTGAGCAGCTTGGAGGGGAATTTGCAGGTGGTAGTGTTCCCATGTATCTGCTGCCCTTGTCCTTCTCAATGGAAATGATTATGGGTTTGGAAGGGGCTGTCTGAAGATTCTTGGCAAATTTCTGCAGTGCACCGTGTAAATGGCACACACTGCTGCTATTGAGTGTCAGTGGTGGAGGGAGTGGATCTTTGTGGATGTGGTGCCAATCAAGCGGCTGCTTTGTCCTGGACGGTGTCAAGCTTCTTGAGTGTTGTTGGAGCTGCACCCAACCAGACAAGTGAGGTGTATTCCATCATACTCCTGACTTGTGCCTTGTAGATAGTGGACAGGAGGTGAGTTACTTGCCACAGTATTCCTGCTCTTGTAGCCACTATATTTACATGGCAAGTCCAGTTGAGTTTCTGATCAATGATAACACCCAGGATGTTGATAGTGGGGGATTCAGTGATGGTAACTCCACTGAATGGCAAGGGGCGGTGGTTAGATCGTCTCTTATCGGAGATGGTCAGTGCTTGTGCTGAATGGACCTGTACCTACAGTAAACAATCTAGCTGGCTGTATTTTGTGTCTCAGATTTCTACTGGCGAACCACAAGACACCTATGAGAAGTTACAAATCTGTGAGGAGAAATTAATTTTCTTGGAGAACAAAGTTAGAAACTTCGTTGTTGATGAATGGATGTTAACCGAACAAGAGAAGGTAATGTGCAATTGTGTTTCCATGCATCTCATCGTCTCCCTGGTCTGAACAGTCTTCAATGTGTGAGTGAGAGGTTTGTCCTGTCTTTAGGCCTTTAGATTTTGGTAGGCATAAGGAATACACTAAATGAGGAAACTTTAAAAGTTGTAGAAGGGCAAAAGACTTCCAGAGTAGGCAGAAAAAGTAATTCATTGGTCCTCAGCTGTATAAATGCAAACTCTACATTCCAAAGTATTGACAGTGAATCTCCTCTCAGCCAGCTATTGGTCATTGTTGGGGAAGTGAAGAATCCCAGAGAGATAGTGAAGTATGTAAGATTTCGAAGGAAATAAATAATTAGATTCTGCTGACATGTTTGACATTGTTGGGACACAGCTCCAAAATGGAAGGGCCTAGAGGAATTAGATTAAACTATTTCACACAAGATGAGCAAGGGGGTTGGGGCAAAGTGTGGTAGATTTCAAATAATTTAGGAGAGTGGGCAAATAGAAGGTTTTAGTATTAAGAACTAGCTGTAGGACCACATCCAGGCAATGTTCATGAATAACAAACTTTCAGGAACTCTGAATCCAATATTTGACCTTTGGAGGGGGTGACAAAACAGCCAATATTCAGCTGACCTTCATCAAAGATCCAGAAAGTTCCAGGTTAATGCAGCCTGAGATTCTGTTTTACCACCTAATTGTCAAACGCAGTTTACCTTTCTCAGCTGCAGAGATGAATGTTTGCAAAGTCATCAAATTACAAAGTAACCCAACTATCCATGTCTGTCCTTTGTTAATTTGTCAAGTTGTCAAGAATTAACTTGTCTCTCTTATCTAATTCAGTTAACAGAATTAATTGAGAAGACATTTGGTGAGAATGAAATGAACAGAAATGTTATGGTTGAAGTAGATGACTTTGAAATCCACGGTGAGTGTTAATTGAGAAACCTGTAGTAACTTCAGCTTTCACATGGTCTCCCAGACTGAGTGCTGATATAGGATTAGACCTGTCCCTTTATTCTTTTCGTTCATGAAGATGCGTGAAATGAGGTTGAATGAATCCATTCCCCTGCCTCATCCTGAATCCCTCAAGTATGGCTTGTGAGACCATGGAAAATCCTAAATAAAAACCAAAAGAACTTTAGATGCTGTAAATCAGGAACAAAATCAAAAGTTGCTGGAAAAGCTCAGCAGGTCTGGTAGCAGTTGTGAAGAAAAAATCAGAGTTAACATTTCAGGTGTGGTGACTTGGGTTCCGAGGAAGGGTCACCGGACCCGAAACATTAACTCTGACTTTTTCTTCACAGATGCTACCAGCCATGCTGAGCTTTTCCAGCAACTTCTGTCATTTTTCATGGAAAATCCTTACTGTATAGGACTAAAGGGATAAAGATGGTTTCAGCCATGGAAGGAGATCTCGTGTTTCACCTCAACAAACTTAATCAGACTCTGAATCCTTGTCCTTGACACTGTTCTCCAAGAGAATGGCATGATGGTACAGCGCAACATCTTTGCTCATGTTTCATATAAAATGTGTATCACTGCCTGCTCATGGCTCTAAAACATTTCATATTTCCAGATAATGTACGAAGAACAGCTTGTTGAGAGACAGTTGAGACAAAGAGTGGGATAAAAGAGATGAAAATAATAAAAACACTTCATAGAATCACTACAGATGGAAGCGGGCCATTTAGCCCATTGAGTCCATACTGACCCTCAGAACAGCATTCCACCCAGACCCACCCCGTCCCTGTAACCCTGCATTTCCCAAGGCTAACCCACCTGCCCTGCATATCCCTGGACACTATGGACAATTTAGCATGGCCAATCTGTCTAACCTGCACATTTTAGACTGTGGGAGGAAACCACAGCACCCAGAGGAAACCCACAGAGACAAGGGGAGAATGTGCAAACTCCACACAGACAGTTGCTTGAGGCTGGAATCAAACCCAGGTCCCTGATGCTGTGAGGCAGCAGTGCTGACCACTAAGCCACTGTGTCACCCCTTTTTTTTTTTACTGAAGTATTGAATCTGTACAGTTGTAAAAATTCATTTTTGATGCCAGAGAGTTTGTTTGGTATTAATTAAGACTTAATGTGTTGTGAAAAAGTCACTGATACACACACACACACACACACACACACACACACACACACACACACACACACACACACACACACACACACACACACACACACACACACAAAAAGGTGGTGATTTCAAAAAAGGTAGCATGTATTTAGGCCTTAAATCCAAAATAAAAATTATCAGACTTTCTTCCCTCAAGATAAAATTTTGAAATCTTGCAGGATTGTAATTTCTGTTTGGCTCACTGAAGCCCTCTGAGGACACTGTATGCTTTATTATTTGCTCTTTCCACTTGCCTACCGCCTTCACTCTTCTGTGCAGGTATATGCCCAGGTACCTCTGAGTCATAAAGATCTACAGCACAGAAAAAGGTCCTTTGGCCCATTTCATCTTCGCCAGTCAAAAACAACCATCTAAATATTCTACCCATTTTCCATCACTTGGCCCATAGCCTTGTATGCTTTGGCATTGCGTATGCACATTTAAATACTTTTTAAATATAATGGGGTTTTCTGCCTCTACCACCTTCACAGGCAGTGACTTCCAGATTCAAACCACCCTCTACTTGAAAAAGACTTTCTTTTAAGCTCCTCAAAACCTTCTGCCCCTTACCTTAAATCTATGCCACTGGCCATTGATCTCTCCATCAAGTGGACAAGTTTCTTCCTGTCTACCTTATCTATGCTCCTCATAATTCTATACATCTCAATCATGTCACCTCTCAATCCCCTCTGCTCCAAGGAAAACAACCCCTAAGTGTCCAATTTCTCTTTGTGACTGAAACTCTCCAGTTCAGGCAACATCCTGGTAAATCTCCTCCATAGCCTCTCCAACGCAATCACATTCCTCTCATAAAGGTGGATTCCAGAACTGCACACTCTAGCTATGGTCTAATCAACATTTTATACAGCATAACCTCCCTACTCCTAAAGTCTGTGCCTCAACTAATAAATGCACGTATCCCAAATGCGTTTTTAACCACATTATTCTCTTGTTCTGATACCTTAAGGGATTGACGTACATATACCCCAATGTCCCTGTGAATCTTGGTGCTTCCCAGGGTCCTACCATCCATCAAGTATTCCCTTGCCTTGTTGTCTTGCCAAGTGCATCATCTCACATTTATCTGCATTGAATTCCATTTCCCACTGATCAACCCATCTGACCAACTTGTCTGTATCCTCCCGTAATCTAAGAACAAAGAACAACACAGAACAGTAACAGGACTTGGGCCCTCCAATCCTGCGCTGACACATTTTGCCCTTCCATATTAAAACTATCTTTACTTATAGGATCCATATCCCTCTATTCCCTTCCTATTCATGTATTTGTCCAGGTTCCTCTTGAATGCTGCTATTGTGTCTGCTTTCACTACCTCCTCTGGCAGCACGTTCCAGGCACTCACCATCCTTTGTGTGAGATACGTACCTCGCACATCTCTACCTTTGTCCCATAATAATTGACCCCTCCACCGTGGGAAAAAGACTCATCTTTCCAGTCTATCCATGCCATTCATAATCTTCTAAACTTCTATCAGGTCACTCCTCAACCTCTTGTATTCCAGTGAAAACAAACCCAGTTTATCCAACCTTTCTTCAGAGCTAAAATCCCCCGTACCAGGTAACATCCTGGTGAACCTTTTCTGTACCCTCTGCAAAGCATCCACATCCTCCTGGTAGTGTGGTGACCAGAACTGTACACAATATTCCAAGTGTGGCCTAACTAAAGCTCTGTAAAGCTACAGCATAACTTGTCTATTCTTATACTTGATGCCCCTTCCAGTGAAGGCAAGCATGCCATAGGCCTTTCTTACTGTCTTATCTACCTTCAGTGATCTGTGGACCTGCACACCCAGGTCTGTCTGCATATCAATACTTATAAGGGTTCTGCCGTTCACTGTATAATTTCCATCTGCACTTGACCTTCTAAAATGCATCACTTTACATTTGGCTGGATTAAACTCCATCTGCCATTTTTCTGCCCATGCCTCCAAATGATCTATATCCTGCTGTATCATCTGACAACCCTCCTCATTATCCACAATTCCACCAATCTTTGTATCGTCTACAAACTTACTGTACAGCTACGTTTTGCTCCAAATCATATATGTAGGTCACAAACAGCACAGGTCCTTGCACTGATCCCTGTGGAACACCACTAGTCACAACCCTCCATTCCGAAAAGCATCCTTCCACCACTACCCTCTGTCCCCTATGACTCAGCCAGTTCTGTATTCATCTTGCCAGCTCACCCCTGATAACATGTGATTTCACCTTTTGTACCAGTCTGAGGGACCTTGTCAAAGGTTTTACTGAAGCCCATGTAGACAACATCAATCGCTTTTCCCTCGTCAATTATCTTCGTCACCTCCTCAAAAAACTCAATCAAGTTAGTAAGGCACAACCACCCCTGCACAAAACCGTGCTGATTATCGCTAATCAGTCTATTTGCTTCTAATGCTTGTGGACCTAAGGATATCCATCTCACTATTTACCACCCCACCAATTTTTAAAAATCATTTGTAAGCTTACTGATGAACCCTCCTGCATTCAAATCTAAATCATTTATATAAACCACAAACAGCAAGGGGCCCAACACTGAACCCTGTGGGTCCCCACTGGACACAGGTTTCAAGTTAGTAAACACTCCATAACCATCACCCTCTGCTTCCTGCCACTCAGCTAATTGTGGATCCAATTTGCCAAATTTCTTTGGACCCCATGGGCAATCAGTCTCCTATGTGGGACCTGATCAAAAGCCTTGCTGAAATGCAAGTAGGCTGCATCAAAGTCATCGCCCTCATCTACACACCTGAACATCTCTTCAAAATATTCAGCCAAGTTGGTCAGATAAGACCTCCCCTTAACAAAATTGTTCGTGATTAATCCCTGCTTCTCCAAATGCAGATTAATTCTGTCCCTCAGAATTGCTTTCAATAGTTTCCCCAATCCACCAAGGTTAGACTGACTGTAGTTTCCTGATTTATCCCTTGCTCCCTTCATGAATAATTGGCTGTCCTCCAGTCCTCCAGCACCTGTCCTGTGGCCAGAGAGGAATTGAACATTTTTGCATTGCCCCTGTTATTTTCTCCCTTGCCTCTTTCAAGAACCTGGGATAGAATTAGAGCTGATTAGTTGTAGCAACTGATAGCCTCAGTATTCTCTATATAACAAACAATGGTGCTTGTGCCATTCACTAAGACTGGGGTTAGCCTCCAGTGAATAGTGCAGACTACCACCATGTAATCAGACCAGAATCAAGCACCATTGGGAATTGTGTCCAATTCTCCTGCTCTTCTCTTCCAGATGATTTAGACTATTTGGCAGCAGGAACTGATGGTATTCTCACAAGAGAAGAAATTAAAAGACGGAGTGAACTTCTAGTGCAAGACAAGACACGAATAGTGAGGAGAGTGAAGAAGAAGGGCAGAAAACGATATGTCAGCAAGAAAAAAGTCATTTGTGATATGGGTGTGTGAGAACAGCTCAGTCTTGATCACTGGAAATAAACAGCTGTCTATTTACTTTTGAGAAGAAAATGCTTCTTTATTTTTGCCAGAGCAAATTACCGTGGATGACTGAGATCTGAAATCCAAACAGGAAATATCTGAAATACTCAGCAGATTAGGAAGCAGCAGTGGAGGGAGAGATAGAATTAACGCTTCATATCAATTACCTTTCACCAGAACTGGGTAATGTTTGGGATGTGATAAAGTTTAAACCAGAGAACTGGGAGAAGGAGGTGAGGAAAGAAACCAAAAGGAAAGGTCAATAATACAGTGGAAGGCAGGAGAGATTAACTCATAGAAAGGTTGATAGTAAAGGCCAAAGGAGATGATACTGGAACAAGCAAAGAATCAAAATTTCTTTCCAGAGGTGATGTATATGGAAAGGCACATCATCATCATCAAAAAGATGCCAACCAAAAGAGGGTAGCATTTGCAGTTTATAATCGGAAATAATTGAATTTAACATCAAGTCAACATGCCGTTGAAGTGCCTGGTCTAAAGATGTAGAGCTGTTCCTCAAGTTTACGTTGAGCTTCATTGAAACACTAAAGGGGGCTGACCAGCGAGTGAAGGCTGAGCGATGAATTGAGTGGCATGAAGAGCAGGAAAATAAGACTGAGAGTGACTGGGGACAGTTAGATTAGAGTATGAGGACACTGAGGTGAAAGTGTGATTGACTAATGACAATGAGATTAGAGTGTGAGTGATTAAGATCAGTGAGATTAGAGTGTCAGTGACTAAGGGCAGTCAGGTGAGAGTAGGAATGACTGAGGACATGACCCTCTTTCTTCCTAAACCCTTTGATTCCTTTAGCTCTAAGAATTATATCTAACTCCTCTCTGTGAGATGTACAGGCACCAGTCAGGGGTTTGGGCACTCCTGGTTCAGGGCTGTTTTGTTAGTTTGCTGAAGGGAGTGGGCCGCAGTCAGTTCATCAGATCAGTCCAGAGAAACTAAAGGGAAAGCGGGAAAGGGAGGGTTAAACCTATTGCCATGGAAAGGAGAGTCGGGAACCTATTTAAGTCATAGAGACATACAGCATAGAAACAGACCCTTTGGCTGACCATGTCTATGCTGACCATTGAACACCAAACTACACTAATCCCATTTCCCTGCACTTGGTCTATAGCCTGTGACCTGACATTTTAATATGCCTCCACCACCCACTTATAGAATCGTAGAATTCCTACAGTGTGGAAGCAGGCCATTGGCCCATCAAATCCACATCGACCCTCCGAAGATCATCCCACCTAGACCCAATCCCCTACCCTATCCCTGTAAACCTGCATTTCCCATGGCCAATCCACCTAACCTGCACATCTTTCGACTCTCAGGCAGCACATTCCATATTTTTACTGCCCTCTGGGTGAAAAAGATTTTTCTCAGTCTTCTCTAAACCACTTAGTCCTCACCTTAAAGTTGTGCCCTCTGGTCTTAGACACGTCTGCCGTGGACAAGAGATTTTTATGATCTACCCTGTCTGTACCTCACATGACTTTGTATACCTCAAACAGATCCCCTCTGAGCCTCATCACAATGAAATCAAACCCAGCCCAGTCAAGAATCATTGAATCATTTATTCTCACGTGTATTCAATGTAAAAATACAGTGAAAAGTTGTACATACATGGCACCGTTCACGTTAACTTAGAATAAGATAAGAAAAAAAGATAACAAGAGAGTCCAACTTTCCTTTCCACTGCTGCAATCCCACTATGGCCTTTTTAGTCCACACCATGCCCATCCAGTCTATCTTCATAACTGAGACTTTTCATCCCAGGCAATATCCTTGCAAATCTCCTCTGCACCTTCTCCAGTGCAATCACGTCCTTCCAATGGTGTAGCTACCAGAACTGCACACAGTATTCCATCTCTAGCCTAACCAACGGTTTGTAATGTTGTAACAAGACTAGCTTCCTCCTATATTCTATGCCCCAGATAATGAAGAGAAACATCCCATTTGCTGCCTTCACCACCCTGTTTACCTGTGCTGACACTTCCAGGTCATTCTTCAGCACTGCGGGCTATGATGGGTGGGAAGAGGAGATGAAATTGGGAACGTGGGTGGGGGTGTCAGTATCTCTAGGAGGCATATGGTAAAACATGGATGTAAAGAGAGTAATGCAGGAGAGGAGTTTGTCCACAGTCAGGAGCACTAGCTTTGAGGGCAGGCAATGGCCTAGTGGCATTATCAGTGAATTATTAATCCAGAGACCCAGGTAATATTCTGGGGTGCCTGAGTCCAAATCTTACCATGGCAGATTGTGGAACTTGTACTTTTTAAAAATCTGGAATTATGAGTCCAATGATGACTGTGCAACTGTTGTCGATTGTCAGACGAAAATACCCATCTGGTTGACATGTCTTTTAGGGAAGGAAACTGGAAACTCCGTCCTTACCTGAGGGTCTGACCTACATGAGACTCCAGACCCACAGCAATTTTGTTGACTCTTAACTGCCCTTTGGGCAATTAGGGATATGTAATAAATGCTGGCCCAGCCAGAGACGCCCACATTCTGTGAAAGAAGGGAGAAACTGGATGCCGCTGGCCTTCCATCATGCTGGAAATCGAATGGACATAATGGAGAAGAAAATGGCTATGACCACAGTCAAAGCAGGGTAAGTGTTTCAACCTGTGAAGGACGGGGCTGCAGCACACACTCGTGTGAGACCTTTTTAAAGGAAACACATCACACACAGACCCATACACTGTACAGCACACAGATCTGCAGAGTCCCTAATCCCTGGCCATCCTCATGCATTTCTCTCCTGTTTGTTGCACATCTCCCTGCCTCAGACATCGTTGACCAACTCATTCACAGCAACACTTCTGGACACAGACACCAGGGAAAGAATAAGGATGTAAAAACCGCAGATGCTGGAAAACAGAAACAAAAACAGATATCGCCGGAAAAGCTCAGCAGGTCTGGCAGCATCTATCAAGAGAAATCAGAGTAAACGTTTTAGGTCCAGTGACCCTTCCTCTGAATAGGGATGTTGTACAAGGAGAGACAATGGACCGACATGGTTTGTTTTTAAAAGAAATAACATATAGAGTCATACAGCATGGAAACAGGCCCTTCAGTTCTTTGAGAAGGTGACCAAACAGGTGGATGAGGGTAAAGTGGTTGATGTGGTGTATATGGATTTCAGTAAAGCGTTTGATAAGGTTCCCCATGGTAGGCTATTGCAGAAAATACAGAGGCATGGGATTGAGGGTGATTTAGCGGTTTGGATCAGAAATTGGCTAGCTGTAAGAAGACAGAGGGTGGTGGTTGATGGGAAATGTTCATCCTGGAGTTCAGTTACTAGTCGTGTACCTCAAGGATCTGTTTTGGGGCCACTGCTGTTTGTCATTTTTATAAATGACCTGGATGAGGGCGTAGAAGGATGGGTTAGTAAATTTGCGGATGACACCAAAGTCGGTGGAGTTGTGGAGAGTGCGGAAGGATGTTGCAGGTTACACAGGGACATAGATAAGCTGCAGAGCTGGGCTGAGAGGTGGCAAATGGAGTTTAACGCGGAAAAGTGTGAGGTGATTCACTTTGGAAGGAATAACAGGAATACAGAGTACTGGGCTAATGGTAAGATTCTTGGTAGTGTGGATGAGCAGAGAGATCTCGGTGTCCATGTGCATAGATCCCTGAAAGTTGCCACCCAGGTTGATAGCGTTGTTAAGAAGGCGTACGGTATGTTAGGTTTTATTGGTAGAGGGATTGAGTTTTGGAGCCATGAAGTCATGTTGCAGCTGTACAAAACTCTGGTGTGGCCGCACTTGGAGTATTGCATACAGTTCTGGTTGCCACATTATAGGAAGGATGTGGAAGCATTGGAAAGGGTGCAGAGAGATTTACCAGGATGTTGCCTGGTATGGAGAGAAGGTCTTATGAGGAAAGGCGGAGGGAAGGTCTTATGAGGAAAGGCTGAGGGTCTTGAGGCTGTTTTCGTTACAGAGAAGAAGGTTAAGAGGTGACTTGATAGAGACATACAAGATGATCAGAGGATTAGATAGGGTGGACAGTAGGAGCCTTTTTCCTCGGATGGTGATGGCTAGCACGAGGGGACATAGCTTTAAATTGAGGGGTGATAGATATAGGACAGATGTCAGAGGTAGGTTCTTTACTCAGAGAGTAGTAAGGGTGTGGAATGCCCTGCCTGCAAAAATAGTAGACTCGCCAACTTTAAGGGCATTTAAATGGTCATTGGATAAACATATGGATGATAATGGAATAGTTTAGGTTAGATGGGCTTCAGATTGGTTTCACAGGTCGGCGCAACATCAAGGGCCGAAGGGCCTGTACTGCGCTGTAATGTTCTATGTTCTATGTTCTATGTTCAGCCCAACTTGTTGATGCCAATAAGATTTCCTAAACTAAACTGTTTGGCCTGTTTGGCCCATATCCCTCTAAACCTTTCTTATCCAAGTATCTATTCAAATGTCTTTAACTCACTTCTACCATTTCCTCTGGCAACTCATTCCATATATGCAGCACTCTTGGTGTGAAAAAGTTCCTGTTAAGTCCATTTTAAATCTTTCCCCTCTCACTTTAAACATATGCCCTCTTGTTCTAAATGGTCGTCCCTTCTCTCCAAGTCCTAGTCTCTCCTACCAGTGGAAACACCAGTGAAGACTCTATCCACGCTTCTCAATATTCTGTAAGTTTCAAATAAGATTTCCTCTCATCTTTTTAAACTCCATCAAGAGTCCCAGAGTCCTCAACTGCTCCTCATATGACAACCCTTCATACCCAGGATAATTCTCATAAACTTTCTCTGGACCCCTCCCATGCCAGTACATTCTTCCTTAGATATTTCTTAAAACTGCTCACAATATTCCAAATTCGGTCTGACCAGACCCTTCTACAGCCTCAGCAGTACATCTCTGATCTAACATTGCATTTGCCTTTCTAACTGCCAACTGAACCTGAATGTTAACTTTGAGAGAATCCTGAACTAGGACTCCTAAGTCCCTTTATGCTTCAGATTTCCAAAGCCTTTGCCCATTTAGGAAATAGTCTACATCTCTATTCATCCTACCAAAGTGCACAACCTCCAACGTCCCACATTGTATTCCATCTGTCACTTCTTTGCCCACTGTCCCAGCCTCCTAAATCTTTCTGCTTCCTCAATACTACCTGTCCCTTCACCTATGTTTGTATCATCTGCAAACTTAGCAACAATATCCTCAGCTATTCATCCAGATCGTTCATGTACAACATGAATAATAGTGGTCCGAACACTGATCCCTGTGGAACTCCACTAGTCACCAGCTGCCATCCTGAAAAAGACCCCTTTAGCTACAACACTGGCATCTACCCTACAATGTGAAAAATTGCCCAGGAATGTCCCATCCAAAAGCAGGACAATGTGAACCTGTCCAATTACTGCCCAAATAATATACTCTTGATCATCAGGAAAGTGATGGCAGGAGTCCTTGATAATGCTCAGCAATAAACTGTAGAATCATGCAACCATACCGTGCAGAAATGGGCCTTTAGCCTATCAAGTCTTTACTGCCTCCACTACCCCCCCAGGCAAAGTCTTTCAGACCACCACCATCTTTTGGGTGAAAACATTTTCCTCAAATCCCCTCTAAACCTGCTGCCTTTCACTTTAAAAGTGTGTCCTTTTGTTCTTGAATCTTCAACTGAGGGGAATAGCTGCTATCCACCCTGTCCACGTCCTGCTTAGTTTAGGTTCTGCCAGTGTCATTCAGTTCCTGACATCATTACAGCCTTGGGTCAGGCATGGACAAAAGAGCTGAATTCCAGAGGAGAGGTGAGAGTGACAGCCGTTGATATCAAGGCTGCATTTGACCAAATGGGGCATTAAGAAGCCATAGCAATTGAATTGGGTGGGTTGGGGGTGGGGGGGGGCGGCAGAAGAAGATGTGGGAGTCTCACTTCTGGTTGGAGTCATACCTGCTACGTAGAAAGATGGTTGTGGTTGTGAAGGTCAGTCTTCTCAGCAGGAGTACCTCAGGGTAATGTTCTTGGACCAACCATCTTCAGCTCTTTCAACAATGACCTTCCCTCCATTGGTGGGGATGTTCACCAGTGATCACATCATGTTCAGCACCATTTGCAGCTCTTCAGATAATGAAGTAGTCCTTGTTGAAATGCAGAAAGTCCCAACAGTATCAAGGCCTGAGCTGACAAATGGCAAGTAACAGTTATGCAACACAAGTGTCAGTCGATGACCATCTCCAACAAGAAAGAATCCAACAATTGCACCTTCATGTTCAATGACGTCGCCATCATTGAATCCACCTACAATCCACCAATCCACATCGTAGATTTTACCATTGACCAGAATCTGAACTGCACCTAGATATAGATGCTGTGGCAACAAGAATACGTCAGGAGCTGGGACTTAGTGATGTGTAACTCAATTCACATGCATGTCCACAAGGCACAAGTCAGGAGTGTGATGAAATGTTCCCCACTTGCCTGGACGGGTACAACTCCAACAATGCCTAAGAAGCTTGATACCATCCAAGACAAAGCAGCACATTTGACTGGCCTGTCCACAGCATTCACTCCCTGCACTACTGACACTCCGTAATAAAAGTGCATGCCATGTAGAAGACACTGCAGTAACTCACTCAGGCTCCTTATGTAGCACCTTCCAAACTAATGAATTGTACCACCTGGAAGGATAAAGGCAGCAGATATATGAGAACATTACCACCTGCAAGTTCCCCTCCAAGTATTCACCATCCTGACTTGGAAATATATCATCATTTGTTCACTGTCACTGGGTCAAAATCCTGGAATTTCCTCCCCAGCAGCACAGTGGGTCAACCTACAGCACACGAACTATACCAGTTCAAGAAGGCAGCTTGCCACAACCTTCTAGGCCTTTTTTTTGGTGAGTCCACATTTTAAAAATGTGTTCATGGTTGTGTGTGTCACTAGCTAGACCAGCACTTATTGCCTATCCTGAACTGCAATTAAGAGTCAACCACATTGCTCTGGAGTGACAGGTAGGCCAGACTAGGAAAGAATGAGAGATTTCCTTCTCCCAACGACTTTTGGGAACCTAACCTTAACAGTAACTTTATTCCTGTATTCCAATGCACTTACAACAAAGGCCAACAAGCCACTTACTATCCTAATCACTTACAGCACTTGCATGTTAACTTTCTGTTCTACAAGTAGGATTACACAGAATATGTGGTACAGAAACAGACCATTCAGTCCAACCAGTCAACACTGGGGTGAATGCTGTACTTGGCATTCCTCCCATCTTGTCTCATCAAATTTGTTGTAACCATGTTATCACATCTCCATCAAATGTTTATCTAGCTTCCCCTTAAATGCAGACTATTTACTTCAATTATTCACAGTGGAACTGATTTCTACATTGTTCCCATTCTCATTAGGAATACTGTGTGCAGTTTGGTTCTCGTATTTAAGAAAGACTGTACTTGTGTTTGAATATGGCAAAGGTTCAAAGATTGGCTCCTGGCCTGAGACGTTTGTCCTCTGATGAGAGGCTGAGTGAATTGGTATTTAGAGAAATAAGAGGTGATCTCATTGAGACACACAGGACTCTGAAGGGTTCCCTACCAGGCTGGAGAAGCTAGAACAGGGTGGGGCACAGTCCCAGGATTAGGGCCCAATCATTTCAGACTGAGCTGACGTGAAATTACATCTCTGAAAGCGTTCTGAATCTTTTAAATTCTCTATCAGGTTCTTAGTTCCTTGAAGTTGGAGCCATAGGTAGACAGGGTGGTGAAGAAAGCGTTTGGTACAATTGCCTTTATTGGTCCATGTATTGTATAGGAGTTGGGAATGTCATGTTTCGGCTGTACTGGACATTGGTTAGGCCACTTTTAGAATACCGTGTTCAGTTCTGGTCTCCCTGCTATTGGAAAGATGTTGTTAAACTTCAAAGTGTGTAGAAAAGATTTACAAGGATGGTGCCAGGGTTGGAGGATTTGAGCTAAAGGGAGAGGCAGAATAGGCTGGGGCTACTTTCCCTGGAGAATCGGAGGCTGAGGTGTGAAGTATAGAGGTTTATAAAATGATGAAGGGCATGGATAGGGTGAATGCACAAAGTCTTTTTCTCAGGGTAGGGGCGTTCAAAACTAGAGGACATACATTTAAGGTGAGAGGGGAAAGATTTAAAATGTACCTGGGCCAACTTTTTCACTCAGAGGGTGGTGTGTGTATAATTACAACATTTAAAAGGCATCTGGATGGGTACATGAACAGGAAGGGTTTAGGGGCTATGGGCCAAATGCTGGCAAATGGGACCACGTTAATTTAAGATATCCAGTCAGCATGGACGAGTTGGACTGAAAGGCCTATTTCCACGCTGTATAACTCGTCAACTATGACTATCCCAGTGGACTGTGAATGCTCCAACATTGAAGTCTGGGTCAGGCAGCATTTTGGGGCTCTCGGGGAATCGAGAGATATGAAGTGCGGGTAGAAAGGTGGAGTTGAGCAGGGCCAGCCATGATGGTAGATAATGGCGGATGAGGTTCGATGGGCTGAACAGCCTTCCCTTGCCAAGCGATCACATGGTCTCTGTACGAGCGCAGTCGCAGTGTGGGCGGTGTTTCCACGCAGCCGCAGTGTGCCGGCCTGGAGCCGGACCGTGTGGTGTTGTGGCGGCTATTTTCTGTCTGTCAGCTCCCCCTGTTCCTGGGGCCTGAGTACGGGCCGCTCCCCGCATAGACATGTTCTCAGCACTGAAGAAGCTGGTGGGTACCGAACAGGCCCCGAGCAGGGACAGGATCATCCCCGCCGGGTTACAGAGCATGAACCAGAGCCTGCAGCGGAGGTTCGCCAAAGGAGTGCAGTACAACAGTGAGTGGGGCCGGGGG
>NC_063359.1:1150017-1152249 GCF_021869965.1 Rhincodon typus
GGAGCTGTTTCTCGGGCCAATGAAATGACGTCTTTGTGGGTAATGAGATGTACAACCTGCCCTCACCCAATGCTGTATTAACTGTGAACGCACCAGGGAATTTGCCTCAAAACGAGCATCTGATCTGGTGATGGAATTTCCATATGTCAAGGTTCACATACCTGTCCCCTCACCCACTCTCAACCTCCCGATCTTGTGACCACTCTGTCACATTTCTGCCAGATTCTTTCAGTAATGTCACTGACAAAGGTAAACTTTCCTTTTCCATTCTTCTCAACCTGTCTGCGCCCTTGGACATGGTGACCACCCCATTTCCGTCCAACCCGTCTCTACTGTATTCCACCTGGGTGGGATTGCTTGCAACTCTTTCCATTCTTATCCATCCAATCATAGTAAAAGAATCCCTTGCACTTATTTCTCATCCTGCTCCTGCATCTTTACCACGGGTGCCTCCCAATGAATTATCATTGACAACTGCTTTCCACATAGATGATGCTGCTTCCTGGCATCATTTGAAAGCAGTATTAGATTTTGCCTCACCACTACTACTCGACTCCTTTGTGATTATAACACATGAAAAGGATGGAGCAGGTCATTTGCTGCATGTCTGGCATCCAGTATTACATGAGAAGTTTTACTCAATTAACACTGGGAGGTCAAAAATCATTGTTGACTTTGATTCCTGCCACAAACTCCATTCTCAGCTCCCAATTTCATCAAACTGGTGAAATGTCTGAGGCTAAATCAGACTATTCATAGCCATCATCTCAAATTTAACCCCAAGATGTGCTGCTGTACCAATATCCATGCCATGACCAGGACAGCCCATTTGCACTTGCAAAAACTCCACCTTGCTTCCACTCAAGAACTGCTGAAACCCTTACCCATGACGTTTCCGTCTTTGAACTTGATCAAAGTGCACTCTAGTTGGCCCTTTGTGAAGAGAGTTCATCCAAACAATGCTTCTCAGACCCTAACCCCCACCTGTTCTGCTCGACCACCTTAGAGTTTGCTGAGCTACCTTAGCTCTCAGCTGATCAATGTACCTATTTAAAAATTTTCCACATTATTTTCAAACTCTCCACAAAGTCATTCACTCTGTATCTCCATAAACCACCATTTGGACCATGTGTATTCCCAATCTAAATTGTCTCACCAATGATGGCTTTGAAACTTCCTCCCTGCACCGCTCCATGTCACTTTCTTCCTTTAAGAGACTTTTGGAAGGCAAGTTCTTGACCTTACAGCTTTTCATCTAGCCCAGTGTAAAACTTGGTTAGAATTCTCTGTCACAAAAAACTGTTGAGCCAAAATATTAAAGACTTTCAAGAAAGACATAGTTCTTAGGACTAAAGGGACCAAAGGATAGGGGGAATAGGGTAGAGTTGAATGATCAGTGACCAGTCATGATCAAATGGAATGGCAGAGCAGGCTCAAAGGGCTGAATGGACTACTCTTATGTTTCAACTGCAGTGCATAAGGAACATGACGTTAATATTGTCCAAGATGAGAGCAACGAGTGCAAACCAAAAAACTGCCACAAAATGTGTTTTTTCGGGAATGCCCAAATTCTGTTATGCTCAAAATACTACTTAAATGCATGTTTTTGAATACAGGTTTATCACTAACACTGGGATACAGTACTGGTGGGAACAGGTCTGTCACTGTATAACACTGGGGTACAGTACTGGTGGGGACAGGTCTGTCACTGTATAACACTGGGGTACAGTTCTTGTAGGGGAAGGGTCTGTCACTGGCATAGTGTACCGTTGGGGACAAGCCCCTCACTTTCTAACGCTGGGCTATAGTACTGGTAGGCACAGATCTGTCACTGTGTAACACTGGGTTACGATACTACTGGGGACCAGTCTGTCACTAAGTAACACAGGTGCAGTTCTGCTAAGGGCAGGTCTGTCAACATATAACACTGGCGTACAGTACTGGTGGGGACATGTCTGTTACCATATGACACTGGGATATAGTACAGGTCGGGACCAGTCTGTCACTGTATAACACTGAATACAGTACTGATGGGGACAGTCTGTCACTTTGTAATGTGTACGGTGCTGGTAGGGACAGGTCCATCTCTGTATAACACTGGGGTACATTTCTGCTCGGAACACGTCTGTCACTATATAACACTGGGGTAATGTTCTGGTTGGGACAGACCTGTCCCTGTATAACACTGGGGTGTAGTTCCGGTGGGGACACGTCTGTCACTGTATACGCTGG
>NC_063359.1:1152259-1227921 GCF_021869965.1 Rhincodon typus
TATACGCTGGGGTGTAGTTCCGGTGGGGACAGGTCTGTCACTGTATAACACATTTAGAGTATGGGAGGGGGGATAAGTCTCACTGTTTAATGACAGGGTAAGTATTGGTAGGAACATGTCTGTGACAGAGTGTCTCTGCAGTGCAGTGTTGGTTCATTGACTTTTATTTTCTACTCTTTTGCCTTGGTCTCGAGGCTGAATCTGTGTGCTGCGTTGGCTAGGTGTGTCTCACTCTTCAAGAACTACAATCACCCAACATTCAGACAATGTGTGCTTGTTGAAGGAATGTGCATTGGTCTAAAGGCAATCCATCAAACTGGAATCCAACACTGGTATAGATGGGTGTAGCAGCATAGCAGACCTCTTACTCACATTCACTTGTAACATCTCGGTCACAGTTATTTCTGTAAGAGGCTCATGCAGGATAGTTGCCACATCTCAGTGTCAACAGGCTAGCATTTGAACTCAATTCTTGAAAAAAAAATTAAGATCATACACTGCAAATTTTTAGTTTTTGTCAGCTGCCAGCAATCAGCTGAACTTTACCAGAACTCCACCTGTGCTTGCACTCCTTGGGCACAACTTTTCTTTGTGAAATTATCACTAATTTTATAACACTTTTAAAAAGGATTTCCTTACTTTCTGACCACTCTCTGATCGTCTATTTTGTGCGTGGCTGTTGGTTTACTTTTTATTTGGTGTCTGAGTGTGAATAGGGGATCACAGGATTATTTCCCTCGTGATATATGCTACCTGTTTTAGTGAGGTGTATCCTTATTGGGTGTGGGGGGAGGGGATGCTGTGAGGTTTTGCAGTGAGTACTAAGCTAAAAAAATTGTTGGAGCAGAATGGTTGAATATGTCCTGGGAATACTGTGTCATTCTGCTTTCTCTAGCATAACCTATTTCCTCATCTGGGTTTCTTGCCTCCCGTTTCCTTAACTCCTCTGCTGTCCTTCTGTCCTTTCCCCTACCTTTCCACGATTTTCATTCCCACCTGTCACCGAGTCCTTTCTTTGCTCAGGTTTCAGCTGTGTACTTCCACTTCCCACTCCATGATCCCAAAAATGTGCACAATCTGCTGCAAGAGATCCCTAGCAATAAAAGATACTGCTCTATATTCTCCATTTTAATGGTCTTGAATTTTTTACGGAGTGGTGTATGGGAAAAGGGCCTGCAGCCAAGGAATGAAGTTGGTTGTAATACCTTGTAGCATTTCTTTTTACTTCTAGTGAAAATTCTGATTCGAGGTGACAGAAACACAGGAAAGACTACACTTTGGCACAGACTACAGGGCAAGAAGTTTGTGGAGCAGTACATTCCAACACAGGAGATCCAGGTCACCTGCATTCACTGGAGCTACAAGAGTAAGTCTCAAGAGCAACAATTTTTATATTTTGAAAAAATGATAAAACTTGCTGTCAGTGTTGGAAATACTCAGCAGAGTGCTGTGGGGAGCATGGTTAGTAATACATTTCAGCTGTGAATCATCTTCTGAGAGTTCTGGGTTTGAATTATTTGTGTTTGCAGGGCAGTGAAATTGGAGACAGGGAGGCAGAATAAACTCATGCAGTGATGACGCGGCTTTCTCAGGTGCTGATGGAGATCAAACAGCAGTTTCTGATGTCAGTGTCAGTGGTGTTATGTACAAGAGAGCCTCTTCTCCGCCTTAGTGTGATCAAATGTTGCTGAGCACAGTGCATCAGTGTGAACACTGAGGAAATTTCCTTGTCCCCTCTGCCCGTCAAACACTTCGAGGACAAGACAGCACAAAGTTAGATGCAGATTAAAGCCTCCTCTATGCTGACCAAACAGACTTAGAAATTTACAAAACAGGAGTAGGCCACTCGGTCCTTCAAGCCTGCTCCACCATTCTACATGATCGTGACTGATCATCCAACTCAGTGCCCAGTTCCTGCTATCTCCCCACACTCTTTGATCCCTTTAGCTCCAAGACCTATATCCAACTCCTTCCTGAAAATATACATTGTTTAGACCTCAACCGCTTTCTGTGGCTGAAAGTTCCACATGCTCGACACTGAGTAAATTTTTCCTCATCTTTGTCCTAAATGGCCTACCTGTAACCTTAAACTGTGACCCTTGGTTTTGGAATCCCCAGTCATTGGGAACATCCTTCTTGCACTTATCCTGACTAGACCTGTTGAATTTTACAAGCTTCTATGAAATCTCTCCTCATGCTTCTAAATTCCAGTGAACATAACCCTAAGTGATACAGTCGCTTTCCGTATATCAGTCATGCCATTCCATAATCAGTTTGGTAAACCTTTGCTGCACTCCCTCAATTGCCAGAGCATCCTGTCTCCAGACAAGGAGATTCAAAACCGCACGCGCTACATCATGTGTGGTCTTACCAAGGCCCTGTACATTTGCAGCAAGATATTCCTGATCCTGTGTCGAGTCTTGTCGCTGTGAAGGCCAATGTGACCATTTGGAGTCAGTCCTACAGCACAGAGACAGGCCCAGACTGAGCCATCCACGCTAACTCCATTTCCCTGCACTTGGCCCATATCCTTCTAAACCTTTCCTATCTGTGTGTTCATGCAAATTCCTTTTAAGTGTTGTTAATGTACCTGCCTCAACTGCTGGCAGCTCATTCCATATGCGTACCACCCTTGATGTAAAAAAATGTTGCCCCTCACTTTCCTGTGTATTCTTTCCCTTCGCACCTTAAACTGATGCCCTCTAGTCCTTGATTCCCCAACTCTGGGGGAAAAAGACTGTGTGCATTCAACTTGTCCATGTCTTTCATGATCTTACACACTTCAATAAGATCCCCCTCAGTCTCCTGTGCTCTAAAGTAAAAAGTCCTAGCTTGTCCAACCTTTCTCTGTACCTCAATCCCTTGAGTGCTGGCAACATCCTTGTAAATTTCTTCTGCATTCTTTCTAGTTACATCCTTCCTATAGCAAGGTGACCAAAACTAAACACCATATTCCAAGTGCGGCCTCACTAACGTCCTGTACAACTACAACGTAACTTCCCAACTTCTGTACTCAGCGCCCTAACTGATGAAGGCCAGTGTGCCAAAGGCCACCTTCACTGCCCTGTCTACCTGTGACTCCACTTTGCACCTGAACTCCAAGGCCCTTTCTTCCACTACTCTCCTTAAGGCCCTACCATTCACCATAAAACTCCTACTCTGATTTGACTTTCCAAAGTGCAACACCTCACACTTATCCAAATTAAACTCCATTTGCCGTTTCTCAGCCCACTTCCCCAGCTGATCAAGATCCTGCTGCAATTTCTGATAACCTTCCTCACTGTCCATGATACCACCTATTTTAGTGTCATCCACAAACTTACTAATCATGCCTGTTCATTCTCATCCAAATCATTGATATAGATAACAAACAGCAATGGGCCCAGCATCATCCCTGAGGCACACCACTAGTCACAGGCCTCCAGTCCGACAAGCATCCTTCCACTGTTACCCTCTGCTTCCTATCATCAAGCCAATTGTGTATCTAATTTGCCAGCTCTCCCTAGATTCCATGCGATCTAACCTTCCAGAGCAGCCTGCCATGTGGAATATTATCAAAGGCCTTACCTTAATCCATATTGACTACGTATAGTGCCCTGCCCTCCTCAACCTTCCTGGTCACTTCATCAAAGAACTCTAACAATTTGTGAGGCATGATCTCCCAAGCACAAAGCCATGCTGATTACTTCACTGCCAGCTGCACTTGCAAGCGTGCAAGTGACTGCTGTGCAAGGACACCCAGGTCTCATTGCACATTCCCCTCTCTCAATTTATAGTCATTCATGTGATGATCCACCTTCCTGTTTTCGCTCCCAAAGCAGATAACTTCACACTTATCCGTATTATACTGTATCTTCCATACATTTGTACACACTCAGCTTGTCCGCATCACACTGAAGCATCTCTACTTCCTCCGCACAGTTCACCCTCCCACTCAACTTAGTGTCATCTGTAAATTTGGAGATATTACATTTAGTTCCCTTGCCTAAATCTATATGTGTATGTATATACTGATCCCTGAAGTACCCCACTATTCAGAGCATAACCCATTTATTGCTACTTTTTTTGTTTCCTGTCTGCCAGCCAGTTTTCTACCTATCTCAGTATACTGCCTGTGTGCTTTAATTTTTTACATTAATCTCTTATGTGGGACTTTGTTGAAAGCCTTAAAGTCCAAATAAACCACTTCCACTGGCTCCCTCCTTAGCAGCTCCACGAGTTACATCGTTGAAGAATTCCAGTAGATTTTTCAAGTATGATTTCCTTTTCCTCAATCCTTGCGGACTCTATTCAATCCTGCCACTGTTTTCCAAGTGCTCTGCTATTAATTTTTTTTACAATAAACACTAACATTTCTCCACTACAGTGGTCGGGCTGATTGTTCTTTAATTCCTTGTTTTGTCTGCTCCTCAGCTTTTAAATTAGCTCCAAAACCAGTAATTGCTGGAGACACTCAGTAAGTCTGCCAGCAAATCTAGTGTCATTTGCCAGCATTTGGCCCATATCCCTCTAAATCCTTCCTATTCATGTATGAATCCAGATGCCTTTTAAAATATTGTAATTGTACCAACCTCCACCACCTTTAAAAGTGTGAAGTGATTCATTTTGGAAGGTTGAATTTGAATGCAGAATACAGGGTTAATGGCAGGATTCTCGGCACTGTGGAGGAACAGAGGAATCTTGGGGTCCACGTCCATAGATCCCTCAAAGTTGCGACCCAAGTTGATAGGGTTGTAAAGAAGGCATATGGTGCGTTGGCTTTCGTTGCTAGGGGAATTAAGTTTAAGAGCTGTGAGGTTATGCTGCAGCTGTATAAAACAATGGTTAGACCACAATTGGAATATTGTGTTCAGTTCTGGTCACCTCATTACAGGAAAGATGTGGAAGCTTTCGAGAGGGTGCAGAGGATATTTGCCTGGACTGGAGGACAGGTCTTATGAGGAAAGGTTGAGGTAGCTAGGGCTTTTTTCATTGGAGCAAAGAAGGATGAGAGGTTACTTGATAGAGGCTTACAAGATGATGAGAGGCTTGGTAGAGTGGATAGTCAGAGACCTTTTCCCAGGGCGGAAATGACTATTACGAGGGGGCATAATTTTAAGGTGATTGGAGGAAGATATAGGGGCAATATCAGAGGTAGGTTCTTCACACAGAGAGTGGTGGGCGTGTGGAATGCGCTACGGGCAGTGGTGGTGGAGGAGTCAGATACTTCAGAGACTTTTAAACGACTCTTGGATAGGCACATGGAGGATAGTAAAATGTAGGGTATGCAGGGTACATTGACCTTAGTAGAATAATAGGCCGGCACAACATTGTGGGCTGAAGAGCCTGTGCTGTGCTGTACTGTACTGTTCTGTGTTCTATATTTGGAGAGAAAGCAGAGTTAACATTTCAATCGCAGTGACACTTTTTTTTAGAGCTGCTTCTGAAGAAATGTCACTGAACTTCGAAAAGTTAAGTCTGCTTTTTCTCCACAGATGCTACCAGACCTCCTGCATTTCTCCAGCTGTTTCTGACCTTTTTTCAGGTCTTCACCACCGGCAATCTTTGTTATATTTTAGGGTTACATTAGCTACCCTTCAGTATTCCAGCGTGTTATAGAATCTTGAAAGATGACAATTACTGTTTCTAGGGCTACTTCCTTAAGTACTCTGGGATGTTGATCGTCAAACCTGGGGATTTATCAGCCTTCAATCCCATTAATTTCCACAACACCATTTCCCTACTAACTGATTTCCTTCATTTCCTCCCTCTTAGTGAACCCTGTGTTTCCCAACATTTCTGGAATGTTATTTGTGAACACAACCAAAATGTCTATTTAGTCGCTCAGCCATTTTTTTCCCCATTATAAATTCCCCTGTTTTTGGATGTAAGGGACCTACTTTTGTCTTCACAATTTTTTTCTTCACATACCTATAGAAACTTTCACAGCTTTTGTTTCCTGCAAGCTTGCCCTTGTACTCCATTTTCCCTTTTTTTTTAAATCAATCCCGTTGCCCTCCTTTGCTGAATTCTAAACTGCTCTCACACCCAGGGCAGGTGCAGAATGGGGTTAGAGTAAAGATCCTAATTCTTGTGAATCAAAGGGTAGTGACTGAAAGGTGTACAAGCTGTGACTAGCTCACTACGCCTTTCAAATTATCCGTTGCTTGGCTCCTAGTACATAACCTCTGTTGTTAAATATGCAATTACAGGAAATGATTAGTCATGAAAAATCATTCTAAATGTTTTGCCTTGCCGACTTCGCTTTTAATAAAATAGTTCATTTTCATTAGTCTAATGCAAACACAGTTCATTTCAATTGGACTAGTGTTGTTCAGATCCTTTACAACTCCTGCTTAGAGATTGATCAGCCAAATGCTGCATAGGCAGGCAATTTCTGGAAGTAATAATTTGAGTAAGCAGTCTTCAGTGCCAGATATCACTGTTTAATTGCTGACAGTATTGCATTTAATGGAAATGAACTGACAGAACCCAGTGCCAATCTTGTCTCACTGACCGTCAGTGCCAGCAGTCCTGTGTCATCTGTTAAATGCTGAGTTGCTTCAAAACTCAGCATTTTTTCCCCCAAGTGTTATTCTTCCTCCTGTTCTGAAACTTTAAAGATTGGATTGCACTCCCCAATTAAATGACCATGTATTTAATTTATGTTTGAATTGGTTAAATGTCATAAGACAGTCACTCCTGCCTCAGGGCCCTGAACTGGTTGAGGGGGCATCAGCATCCCAATCTGAAAAGCAATCCTGCTTGCAAAAGAAATGAACAGTGTGTAAAATTCAGCTGGACTGTTAATTTTGAGAGCAATGTTACTGTGCAGTTGCTGAGCCAATGAATGCTGATTGTTGTGCAGGATTACTTTAGTACAGCATTCCATCCACTGCTACCAATGTTTACCCTCTGAGCAAATCACTGCACTCACTTAAACTGATGCCCACAACCAGAGCCACCTTTTGAGCTTTCGGGTAAAAATGTCAATTCTGTTAGCCTGTCAGCACCCATTGTACTACCATGGCTTGAGCTTCAGTTCTCACCCTCGTCCTCATGAAGGACTGAGGACCAGCTCCGTTCCCATCCAGTTGATGTTTGCCTCTTCCTATTTAGAAATTTAACCTTGTTTATTCTTTGTTTTTCTCCATTACCTGTTTAAACTTTAAATAATTCTTAACTCGGTTTTCTTGAGCAAACACTTGGTCCATTTGCCACACCTCATCCAGCTATGCCTCCTCCCTATTTGGACCACAAATATACTGGTTTAGGATGTGCTCCCAAGCAGTTAAGAAATTTATCCCCTTCCTTCCTGTCACTGTAACATTATTCCAGTATTTTTTGAGTTATTAAAGACCATGATATCTCCACTTTGTAGTTCTTGCACATTCCTATGATTTCTACGCTGATTTGCTCCTCTATCATCTGATTTGGAGGACCACAGGATATCCTCATTTATGTCTTTTTATTTCTCAGGTCTACCTAAGTGGATTCTATCCTTAACTCCAAGACCTTGTCTCTTTCCAAACTATAATAACTTCCCTAATCTGTGCAGCTAACCCATTTCCCTTTTTGTTCCTTTTCTCTTCTGAACGCTTTGTATCCTTGAATATTAACTGTTCCTTATTGTTCAGTAGTTTGCTGTTCCGTTGTATTCTGCTTCTAGCTCATCAATGTTATTCTCACACTTTATGCATTTACAGATATGTGCTGTAAACCTGTCCTTGTAAACAACTGGTGTTACCTTGATCTGCTTCTATTTAATATGGGATGACTACCTTCTTTAGTGTAATCCAATACAGACACATTTTATACATCTTAATCCTCTTTTGTTTCTACAGGCTGATGCCTGATTGCTGCCAACCTAATCTAGACCAGGGGTTCCTTCACTGTAGCTCCTGACACTCAATGGAGATCTGAACTCCAAGGCAGCAATGGTAGCCATGTCTCTAAGATTGAATTTCAGTAACTGCAAAGATCCTTTAATAGTCAGTGTTGTCAATCTGTTATAGAGTAATAGACTTATGCAGCACAGAAGCAGGCTGTTCGGTCCAACTTGTCCACGCCTACCAGATATCCTAATCTGACCTAGTCCCATTTGCCAGCATTCTTATTGTTAGACATGGCTTAATCGCTGTGAGGCTTGATTGCTGCTGTAATCGTAGGCTTTTCTTAAAAATAAAAAAGTGGCTCCTAAGCTGTCTACGAGGTGAACCCACTTTAGTCCCAGTCTTGATGAGGTGCAACTCCATTTTAAATAGGAGTCTCCTGTCCCAATGTCTCAATCCCCGAAGGCCTGCCTCCTGCATCAAGCTTTAAGCTACAACTTATGCTCCCTATCTTCTGATTTCTACTCTGGCTAGGGTGTGGCACTGGGGGCAATCCATAGACTTCTACCTATAAGGTCCCACTCTTGACCTCTTCCCTAGCTTAGCTCCTGAATAGCTGCCCCAGCACCTCAATACCTGCCTGCTATATGTCATTGACACTGACATACTGTAATGTCTTGCTCATACCCCGCTTCAGAATATTCTACATCCTCTCAGTGACATTCTTTAACCTGACAGCAGGGAATTCGTACACCATGCAGGACTCAGAATGGTTACAGATGATGTTCTCATGTTCTAACTGTGCAATCTCCTATAATGACTCAACTTCTTCACTTTGTTGCTACTTTGTTCAGTCCCATGTCCATTGGTGTGATGTTCTAGACTGAAGGACTGAACTCCTTCAAGGTGTTGTCACTCCATGTTCCTACTTCCTTGATTACCAGCATACCATCCTGACCTGTCAGTGTTTGTGTGACCACCTCCAGTAACATGACCCAGGGAACACTCATCCTCCCTAATGCTGAGCAATGACTTTGGTTGCTCCTTAAGTTCAGTAATCCTGAGCTGAAACTCAAGCAGCTGGAGACACTTCCTTCACAAGTGATTATAGGCACTGAAGTGTCCTGAAATTCACTTTGTGTGGGGAAGTTGCAAGCAGTGGATCTCCGATTCATGATCTGAAGTGTTGTTCTTCCAGTAGGTGTAAAGTTCTCCGCTGACACTCAGCTCACTGCCTTTTTAAATCACTGCCTGGTGTTTCAAGCAATTTTAATGGAACTGAAATTTCCATTTGTTTCTCTGCTATTTGCAAATAATTTTGTGTTATTTTGCAGCAACAGATGACATTGTGAAAGTGGAGGTGTGGGATATAGTGGATAAAGGTAGGTGCTGTTCTCAACTCTTAACTGTTAAAGATCTATTTTGTTTACCTCCAAAGTATAGATTTTTGATGTGTGTAATTATCCTTTCAAGGTCATTTGGATGGAGCAAAATGTCACAGTGGACCTCTGTGGAGTTGTGTATCTCATTACTTCTGCCTCATATTATTTCCATGTCCAATCCTTCTTTGTATCTCAACTTGACAATTCCTGTGGTAAAATCTTGTTTGCACATTACTGTTTGTGTTCGTGACCAGGATGAAATGTAGAATATTGAAGCACAAAGGCGGCCCTTTGGCTCATTGTGTCTGTGCAGATTTTATTATTTAATTTTGTCCCATGCTGATGCTCTTTCTTCATATCCCTGCACATTGTTTCCTTTGGTACTTACTATTCCATAACTCCATCATTCTTTCAGGCTGTGCATTCCATATCAAAGCAACTTGCCATGTAAAAATACTGCTCATCGTGCCCCCTCTGTTTTGTTATTCAGTTTACTTCAATCTGGCTCCTTCGTTAACCAACTCTGATTCTTTCTTCACTCTATCAAAACCCCTCATTATTTTGAGCACCTCTGTTAAATCTGCTGTTGACATTTGGATGGGGGTTTTGATGGATTTTTCTGACCTTATGATGGAGGGAAGGTCATTGATGAAGTAACTGAAGATGGTTGGGCCTAGGACATTCCCCTGAGGATCTTTTTCGGTGATGTCCTGGAGCTGAGATGACTGACTTCCAGCATCCACAGCCATCTACTCCTGTGCAATGGTATAATTTCAAGCAGTGGCGAGTTTTCCTCCTGATTCCCATTGACTCAAGATTCTTGAGGACTTCCTGATGCCACGCTCAATCAAATACAGCCTTGATGTCCCCTCATGTCTGGAATTCGACTGTTTTGTCCATGTTTGGACCAAAGTCGCAATTTTTAAAAAATTCACTTGAGGGATATGTGCATCGCTGGCAAGGAGAAGGTGATAGTGAGCTAGAGGTCTGGAAGTCAGTTGAGGTCAGGAGTTTAGTGGCCCTTGTGGAATTCAAACTAAGCATCAGTTCTCTGAATTCCCTCCCTAATAGCGTCTGTGTCTACCCACAGCACATGGTCTACAGTGGTTCAAGAAGGCAGTGGGAAATGACCTTCTCGAGGGCAGCTAGGGATGGGCAAAAAATTCTAGTCCTGCCAGTGGCACGCACATCCCATCAGAGAATTTTTTTAAATGAGCAGGTTATTGTTAAGCACCCACACCCCCAACTTTTTCAGATTTTAACTTTAGAAATGATACTCAATAATTGTGTAGTTATATTAAGTTGATTAACAAACTAAACTAATTAATTGTGCTACCCTTACCTTCCCGCTGCTAGCTTAAACTGCTGCCCAAGGGCAAGAATCGTAACACTCACCATTCAATAATTTAGATAATACAGTGTGGAGCTGGAGGAACACAGCAGGCCAGGCAGCATCAGAGGAGCAGGAAAGCTGGCATTTTGGGTCTGGACCCTTCTTCAGAAATAATTTACCTGCTTACCTCGTTAATGCTGGTGGACATCAAATCTCAGCTCTTGCTGTGTCTCGTTTCTTTTCTCTCGTCTTAGGAAAGATCAGGACAACACCTCTTCCCTGATTGATTCTTGAAATTTTCCAACTCACTGAATTCAGCTTGCCAATTAAATGCACTCTGTATTACTTTATTGAGATGGCCTTTGAACTATTCACTAGAGCTGTTCTGGAATCTCAGGAGTTCCAGAAGATGTAAGCCTAGGATGCTAGTTGGCAGGTTGAGGGGATTTGTTGTCACTTAGTGTCATCAACTTCTCTAGAATTGCTTCAATTTTATTAATTTCTTTAAGTTCCTCTTCTTGCTTGGTCTGAGGTTGGCCATTATTTCTGTATTTCTTTTTATGAAGTTAAATGCACAGTTTGATTTTGCCTTTTATAATTTTACATAGTACCTATGTTATCCTGCTAACCCCTTCCTATTTGCTATTCCTGCAGGAAAGTTTGCAGCCTGTAAAGTTGTTGCTCATCTGTACTTGTATTCATAGAGTCCCTACAGTGTGGAAGTGAGCCATTTGGTCCATCGAGTCCATACCAACACTCCAAAGAGTATCTGATCCAGACCTACCCCCTACTCTATCCCTGTAACCCTACATTTCCCGTGGCTAATCCACGTAACCTGCATATCTTTAGATGGTGGGAAGAAACCGGAGCACCTGGAAGAAACCCATGCAGACACTGGGACAATGTGCAGACTCCGCACAGACAGTTGCTATTGCTGTGTCCTGATCACTTTCTCCCCCTTTGCTTGAATTCTAAAATCCTCCCATTCCTCAGGCTTGATCGACACCAGAGGTTAAAAGTTGCTTAGACTGAGTCCAGGCACGTACTCTTCTAGTCATGGTTTTATTCCAACTTTTTCATCTCAAAATTCCAACACGTGATTCCTTGTTTTCCCCATGTATATGCCCAGTTCTTACCCAATCATCCCTCAGCTAACGTACAACTATCAGTTGTTCCCTGGTTCCAGTTGGTCTCAGATATCCTTGCCGGACTAGATGATAAGGAGGCTTACTATGCTTTAATAAAGCAAGATTTCTTTGACCTAATGCTGTCTTTAACTTCTCCGGTCAGCACAAATTGGGTTTAAATTTTCTGTGGGATTTTTGTGCCTTAAAGAAATGTGCATTGTAAATAGTAAGGGATGGTAAAGTCACTATAGGCTTACCAGACCATAGGGTTGCTTTCTCATTAGATGGCTGGTGATGGTTTAACCTGAGAGTCAGCATGCTTCAGGTGAGGGGTGAGGTTGAGAAGGAGAGTCCTTCATAGTAACCTCGGCTGATGTGGGAATTGAGTCCATGCTGTTGGTGTTATTCTACATCGCAAACCAATGTCCGGCTAACTGAACTAACAAGCCCTGATTATCAGTCATGCAATTGTTATTTAAATGCTTTGTAGCTTGTCTGCCTACCTATCTTTTAATGTAGTTTCCTAATCAAAACTGGTATGAAAAGCAAATTATAGTCACTCTTCCCAAGAGACGACTTCACTGCAATTTTATCAAATAACCCATTAGATAATACTCGATCCAAAGTAACATATTCTTAAGATTGGGAACTCGGCATTCTAATCCAGAAAACTGTCTTGCAGCTGTTTCTGGACTTGGCCCCTGTTCTACTACTGCAAATTTAATTTGCTGAGTTTGAATGAGGATTAAAGTCTGCCGTGATAATCTTTGGCATTTATTTCCTGATGTATACTCTGTTCTAGACTACACCTACTGTCAGGAGGACTCCAAACAACTCCTCAGACTGTTTTGTACCTTTACTATACTTCTGCTCCACACAAATTGATTCAACACCTTGAATTCTTCAACTAAGATGCCTCTCCTACTGTTTTTACCCAGTCGTATATCATTTGGACTATGCCTTCACCCTGTACATTTGTCACATCTCTAAAAGTTGCACAGAGGAAATCCGTTCTAACGTGTTTGAATACACTGTTAATTTGCTTACAGTATAGCATTTCATGGCTGTCAAAAGCAGTAAATCTTTATTTAAATCTTCGTTTAGACAGTTAAAAACTAGTTTTTTTTTTATTAACTTGGCTCAACTATAACATTGCTTCAGTTCTTGGACCTCGTTCTCTGTTACATCCACAGTATGT
This sequence comes from Rhincodon typus, assembly GCF_021869965.1. Taxonomy (NCBI): domain Eukaryota; kingdom Metazoa; phylum Chordata; class Chondrichthyes; order Orectolobiformes; family Rhincodontidae; genus Rhincodon; species Rhincodon typus. Next base: position 1,165,111 of record NC_063359.1, read on the forward strand.
CCTGCATTGTTTCGTTTCCAACTTTAGTCATTGTGAAATTATGTACCTGAACTGGCTATTAGATCATACCTATTAATATAAATCTGTGCTATTAATTTCTTAGTTAAAATTCTGTCAAAATGCGAAAGAATTCATAACTTTAATGTTTTCTAATTCTCTGCAACATCCACTTAGTGACTAAGCATAAAGCATGTTGAGATGAAATCTTAACTATGCTGTATCTTGTTAGGTGAAACCCCATTAAGTACACTGATCTGTATATAAGTTTATTATCTTTTTTCATTTCTTGGTCCCTTTGTCATTATTTTCTACTTTTGGTTCTCTTCAGGTCAGACAGTTCTCCTCCCTGGTACATCAGGTGAGAGCTGGTCTGACTCAAGCTGTTTCTATTTGATGACTGGATGTGTGCTTCCTTGTGTTTGCAAGTGAGAGAGAACACATAGTGAAATTAACATTGTCTGCTGTTGCTGGCTAAAGTGCATTGTATTGTACTAAATAATGAACCTTGATTGTGCTGGGGTGTACAGTTTAATATGTTACTTTTTATTCCCCCCTCAGTAGGCACTGCCTTTCGTTGGGGGAGGGTGGGGTCTGGTAGGCACTGCCTTCCACTGGTGTTCTATCTTGCAGGATTTCCAGTTTCTGATGCCTTGCAAGTGAATGGTGTGTCGGCAGAGGGAAGGAAGCCTTGAAGTAATCAAAGTTCATCAGTTCAGTAGCATTTTAATCTAGTCACTGCATTATTTCCGAACTTTACAATCAATTAGTGAGAATAGATGTATTGCTGCTTTTCATGAATTGTTTTGATCTCCAGTATTTAGTATCCGGTATGCAGTTATCCAAATATACAATTTGATGTTGAAGCATAAACAAAGAGACTGGCAGAATAAAGTTCCCGGATTCAAAGGCTATGCCTTATTTTAGTGATGCCTTCCCAGATATGCTGCTGTGGTGTCTGAGTGCATGGTGAGGAAGTTGTATCTCATTGATTGGAGGAAGATGTTTCTAAGTGAAATTGGTAAAGGTGCGATTGGAGGTGTCCTGTGGGATCATGCAGCACTGCCAATGTTGGAAGCGCTTCAGTCTCCTAATGAGGGCGGGAAAAGTAAGTACAGCGGCACATCCTGATGCGTTCCCTCTCTGCTTAACAAACCTATTGTGATCTATCAATTTACCATGCAGGCGCACCCACCCCTCTGTTTTTCCACTTCCTCACATCCCTATCTATCTTTGCATCGCTGACACTCACTCTAACCCTTACGCAATGTCCCCGCTGTTCTTCAAAGTCGACAAACTCACTTGATTCATCAGGTGAGAATATGCCATTGTTGTCATTCAGATCTCTTTTGTCCCTCCTCACAAGAGAAGAGACCACAGAAGACGAGAAAGAGACAGAAACGGAGGTGGTCATTTAATCACTAGCTGCAGTGGAGGAGATGCCAGACATGTGTGGTGTCTTGATGTGATTGACCAGCAGAGATTTGATCTGTCACATGGCAGGTAACGCTTATGTTGCGTTATGATCACTTCAAATGTTCTCATCTTGACAATTGTAATTCATATTTTAGTCTCCCATTTCCTACAGGAGGTGATGCATGAGGACAAAAGTGACCACTTAAGGGAAACACTCTTCCTTTTAGGCTTCACCATCAGACGATTCATGCAGTAGCTCAGATACCCTCTTGTCGGTGTGACTATTAAGGGAAGTTTTTTGGTTTTCACCAGCAACAGCAAATGCGTGATCTACCACCAGCTGTGATTGTTGGAATTTATTTCAACCATAAGTACCATGGGCTTTGAGATGGTGTTTTCAACTTTGCGAATATTGGCTGCCTGCCTGGAGCATCAGACACTGAGACTGTCACCTTTAGTGGGCTTCAGATATCCCATCCCAGGTCACGTACTACTTCACTGATCTTTGCTAGCAGGAAAGTGTGGGTGAGCTGTCAGAGAGATGATCGTGAGAGGGGATGTAGAAGTGAGATCAAGTCAAACTTCTTCCACTTCTCAACTGCTGTTCCTTGTCTAGCTACGACCACACCCTGCAAGCTCCACAACACACTGTCACACTGCCTCATGTTCCAGCTACTGATACTACTTTGAAAAGGTGTAGATGGTATAGATGCCAAGCTTCTGATGTCAACCAATAGCGTTTCAGCAGTGAGAGTGGGTATGTGAGAATCCTGCCCCTACTTTTGGGTTATATATGGATTAAGAACACACTACTGAGTGATATCGTGCAAGTTGCAGCAAATCATGATGGTGGTGGTAACTCTGGCTGGTACACAGTGAAGGACACCTCAAGATCTATCCAGGTACATCTTCAACATACTGATGGCTTTCCTTGTACCATTCTTGGGTCTCAATAGTTGGTTTCTCATGGATATGGTCAGTCATGATGTAAGGATGTATGCCTTGCCTTGTAGCAGGCAGTAGTAGATCTGCTTCAAAATAGGAAGAGATCAGGAACCTGATAACAATTGGAAGTGTCAGGATAGCTGCCTGGGAATCTTGCATGCATCTATCTGAGTGATGATCTTTGAGGTTGCATGCTGCACATTAATGGAGTGGAAACCTTGTGGGGGTTATCTTCATTGCATCCTGAATCAAATTGAATTGGCTTTATTGTCATGTACTCGCCACATTACGTCGCCATCTTAGGTACAAAGGTACCTAGGTCCTCGGTGTCTGGTTGTACAATGCTAGTCTGCATCAGTGGAAAGCTTGCTAGATCTGAGAAAGCAAAGTCTGCTCAATATGCCTAGCCAGGTCACGTGCGTACACAGCATGTTTGACTGTCCACTTCCACTGCCAACTGGGATGGTAATGAAAATTAAATAGTTGTGAATCTTGGTAAGTCCCCACCCCTAGAAATTTGTGGGCTCCACATTTAAGAGGTTTAACACTGAGATGGGCAGAATTGTGGTGTCTTAGGAAATCGAGGAATGTGGGGTACAGGCAGGGATGTGGAGTTGAAACACAAGAAAAGCCGTCATCATATTGAGCGGTGTGGGGGCAGTTAGGTTGGATGCATGATTTGTGATGCAGAGTGACACCAACAGCGTGGGTTCAATTCCCGTTCTGGCTAAGGTTACCATGAAGTACTCTCCTTCTCAACCTTTCCCCTCTTCTGAGGTATGGTGACCATCAGGTTAAACTGCCATCAGTCGTCTCCTTCTAATGAGAGAACAGCACTATAGTCCTCTGGAACTTTAACAGTTTTTCCTTATTAAGTGGTGTAATAGGCTCGATGGTCCAAATCCTCCACTCTAGAGCCAATTTCTAATGCTGTTGAGCCATGAGGAATTTGGAAAGAGACATGAGAATTTGACCTGATGGCTATTGTCAGTCAGCAAAGACAGGTATTTGATGAATAGGACTTTGTGTGAGTCATGGGCAGCAGAGTTTTGGATAACTTCCAGATTACGTGGAGGTCAAATGTGGCAGTCCCCAATGAGGACTGCGTTTGAAAAGTCAAATCAGCAAATGATGAAGGACTGAATGAGTGTTTTAGCAGCACGTGAGTGGAGACTAGCAGAGTATTGGATGATGGAAGTGGGAATAGGCAGTCTTAGTGTTAGCATGAATGAAGTTACAAGTTTATCTCTGGGTCAAATGTGGTGACAAACAGACCGTCTTCTTCACAGACTGCTGATAGAGATATGTTTGGGGAACGGAGTGTGGAGTAGAAACTTGAGAAGTTCTGGTAGTTTCATTTGCATATAGTGTCCAACATCTAGTCAGGGAGGCGTGCAGCTCAGTCAAAATAAATATTAGCAACAGCTGTACAATGGTTTATTAACGTCCTGAATAAGCTCTTCTAGACTTCATGGCATTCACTGTTCCTGTCTCCTCTTTCACTTGTCTCATTAACCAGTTGCTTTATGCTGTTCTTTCTCTATTCCACAGCCCAACCGATCACAAAGATGTTACATCGTGCCTGAATTCGGTACAGGGTGTTGTAAAATACCAAAACTACTGATAATTGATTTGTTGGAATGGAGATATCTTGGGTGAATTTATAAATTCACGGACGGCTTGGTAGCTCAGTGGTTAGCACTGCTGTCTCACAGCGCCACGGACCCGGGTTCAATTCCACCCTCGGGTGACTGTCTGTGTGGAGTTTGCACATTCTCCCCGTGTCTGCGTGGGTTTCCTCCCACAGTCCAAAGATGTGCAGGCTAGGTGGATTGGCCATGCTAAATTGCCTGTAGTGTTCAGGGATGTGTGGATTAGGTGGGTTATAGGGGGATGCGCCTGGGTGGGATGCTCTGTGGGTCGGTGTGGAGTTGTTGGGCCGAAGGGCCTGTTTCCACACTATAGGGATTCTATGATAAGGAACTCATTCTATGATTCTGTGAAAATGCCATCCTTCACAACATTATTCTTTTTGCATCTCTTCTGATATTAGCTCCTAGCTAATTTGATCCTGCAAATGTCATGAATCTGTTCATTATGTCAGGCTGTCTTTGGCAATACTGCTGTCAGCAGGTAACCAAGTTCCAAAGCAGTCATAGTTCAAATGATTTGTCGTGGACTTGCAATATTAACATTGATTTCTTTCTCCATAAATGCTCCTTGATTTGAGTATTTGACATTTTTCATTTCTAATTATGGTTAGATTGAATTTTCTTTTGAAAATTAGACGACAAAATGCCTTACAATAACTGTTATTACCTGCTCTTTGATGTACACGTGTATCTTGGGTAGCCCACTCACTTATAGAAAGAACATTGTGTGTTCAAGCCCTGCGTGGCTGACACTCCCTTAAGGCCATAGGACATGTTTCACTGTGAAATTCAATGTCAGTCCGAGTCCTGTCTGTCCTCATGGATGTACACAGGCGAATCTATAGCCGTATTCAGATAGGTTTCTTTAAGCATGATGTGCCCTGTGAAATATTTACGCTTCAAATACTATTGCTAAAAGATCAGCTGGTCATAGAATCATACAGTACAGAAAAGGTCCTTCAGCCCATCAAGTTTGTACTGCCAAAAATACTTAACTATCTGCACTAGGCACATAGCCTTGAATGCGTGACACTTCAAGTGCTCATCCAAGTGCTTTTTAAAGGTTGTGAGGTTTCCTGTCTCAACTACCCTCCCAAGCAGTGCATTCAAGACCACCACTACCCTCGGTGAAAAATAGTTTCCTCACATCCCCTCTTAAACTTCCTGTCTTTCACTGTAAAAGTATGCGTCCTTGTTCTTGACTGTTCAATTGAGGAGAACCACTGCTTTTTTATTCCACCCTGTCCACACCCCTCGATCTTGTACACCTCCATCAGGTTCCCCTTCAACCTTCTCTGCTCCAAAGAAAATAACCTGAGCTTATCCAGCCACTCTTCATAGTTAAAATGCTCCATCCCAGGCAACATGTTGGTGAATCTCCTCTGCAGAACTACACACAGTGCTCCAAATGTGGCCTAGCTAAAGTTCAGTACGGCTCCAACATGACCTCCCTGCTCTTAAAACCTATGATACAGGCAGGCGTCTTGTATGCTGCCTTAATTACTCTATTAACCTGCCCTGCTACCTTCAGGGATCTGTGGACAAGCACTCAAAGATCCCTCTGTTCCTCTGAGCTACCTAGTGTCCTGCCATTCTTTCAGTACTCCCTTGTCTTGTCCCTTCTACCAACATATGTCACCTCCCATTTACCATGGTTAAATTCTATCTGCCACTGATCATTCATCTGATCAATCTGTTTATATTCTGAAGCAACCTAGGACCTTTTCCTCACTGTCAACTAGCCAGCCAATCATCTGCAAACTTACTTTTAATTCTCCATCCTCCCAATGTTCTCAACTACACCATTTATGAAAATCATGAACAATAAGGGACCCAGCACTGATCCCCTTGGAATGCCACTGCACACTGGGTTCCAGTCACACACACAGCCATCTGCCGTCACCCTTTGTCTTCTTCCATTAAGCCAATGTTGACTACATCTTACCAGGTTATCCTGGATCCCATGTGCTTTTACCTTCTTTATCATTTCGCCATGTGGGACCTTGTCAAAGACCTTGCTGAAATTCACGTAAACTACATTGACTGCCCTACGCCCTCATCTACACACCTGGTCACCATTTCAAAAAATTCCACCAGATTTCTCAGTTATGGCCTCATCTGACAAAACCATGCTGATTTTCCTTGATCAAACCTTGCTTCTCTAAATGGAGATCTGCTCAAGAACCTCACAGTTCAATTTCCTGATTGCTACATCCTCCTCCTGAATGGAGACAGTTTTGAAGTACTGTTTTAACACACTGCTAATGTTCTCTGGTTTCACACATGTATTTCCCCTAGTCCTGAATGGGCTTTACTCTTTCCCTGGTTATTCTTTTCCCCCTTGATATGCTTGTAGAATATTATGTATTCTCCTTTAATCATTGAGGTTGCGGGGAGGCAGCGAGTATCAGCTCTGAGATGGGGGTTGGAATGGCAGGTGCAATCTGCTGAGTAGTGGAGCATGGCATGAGCAGGCCTAGTCAGGTTTTGGGGTGAGCGTTGCTGTAGAGTATCAGGCCCTGGTGTAGGAGGAAGTTGTTGAGTATTGGAGCATGGTTTATTTAAGGAAGAAAAGGTTGAGCACATGCTGGCAAATTGGATGCACAATTGGCTTGATGGTAGGAAGCAGAGGGTAATAGTGAAAGGTAAAAGTGGAGGCCTGTGATTTGTGGTGTGCCTCGGGGGTGGTGCTGGGCCCATTGCTGTTTGTCATCTGTATCAATGATTTGGATGAGAATGTACAAGGCATGGTTAGTATGTTTGCAGATGACACAAATAGCCAGTATCGTGGACAGTGAGGAAGGTTATCCGAAATTGCGACAGGATCTTGATCAGCTGGGGAAGTGGGCCGAAAAATGGCAAATCGAGTTTATTATAGATAAGTGTAGCTGTTGTATTTTGGAAAGTCAAATCAAGGTAGGAGTTTCATAGTGAATGTTAGGGCCTTAAGGAATGTAGTGGAACAGAGGGACCACAACTGTTTAGAATATATATTATTGACGTCAGGGAAGAAAGGACATGTACTGTAGTCAAATTTCCAGATGCAAAAGAAGTGAAAAAGCAGGTTGCAAGAGGCGTGCAAATGGTTTCCAGAGAGAAATTGACAGGATAAGTAAGTAGGCAAAATGTTGACAAATGGAACATAATGTGAAGAAGTGTGGAGTTGTTCATTTTGGAAGGGAGAGCAAAAGAACAGTATCATTTAAATGGAGGAAAAAATGCATAAAACTCCAATACAGTGACTTGGGGTTACTTGTGCGCAAAACTTAAACATTGCACACGGATGCAGCAGGTAATCAGGAAGGCTAATGGAATGTTGACCCTTATATCGAGGGGGTTGGAGTATGAGTAGGGAAGTCTTACTGTAACTGTACAAGGTGCTGGTAAGACCACATCTGGGGGACTGTAAGCAGTTTTTATCTGCTTATTTAAGGAGCGATCTTATTTCATTGGAGGCCATTCAGGAAAGGTTCACTAGGATGATCCCAGTTATGGAGTGATTGGTTTATAAGCAAAGACTAAACAGAATGGGATTTTATTCACTGGAGTTTAGACTAATTAGAGGTGATCTCATTGAAACATATTGGATTCTTAAGGGTCTTGATAGGGTAAATGCTGAGAGGATGTCCCTTTCATGGGAGAATCTAGGACCAGAGGCCATTTTCTCAGAATAAAGGGGCACCAATTTAAGACTGATGAGGAGGAATCTCTTCTCTCAGACAACTGAGTGTCTTTGGAACTCCTTGCCACAGAGAGCTATGGGAGCAGAGTCTTGTGTATACTTAAGGCTGAGATAGATTCTGATCAGTCAGAGAATCGAGGGTGACAGGGGAAACGGGAGTGGATGCAAGGAATGTCAGATGAGCCATGATGCTATTGAATGACAGAGCAGGCTCAAGGGGGAATGGCCTAGTCCTGTTCTTATTTCTAATGGACGTTTCTCATGGAGATTCCACGTTCCGTCTGTATTGGCAACCTCATCTTAGAGGTTGCTGACAGCTTCATATTTCTTGGATCAACAGTTACCAGCAACCTGTCCCTTGATGCCAAAATCACTATCTGAATGCCAAGGCTTCAGTTGACACATCAAAGTTGTGAAGATGAGTATGAACCAACAACAAACTTTCTGAAAATCCAAAGTTCCATGTGTCCTGGTCAAAGGTTCTCAGCACTCTCCATACTTTAAGACCATGAGATGTAGGAGCAGAATTAGGCCATTTGGCCCATTGAGTTTGCTCCACCATTCAATCTTGGCTGATATGTTTTTCGGTCCCGTTCTTCTGTCTTTTTCCCGTAACCGTTGATCCCCTTGCTAATCAAGTGCCTATTTATCTCTGTCTTAAATATACTTAATGAGTTGGCCTCCACAGTCCTCTGTGACAGTAAGTTCTACAGATTCTCCACCCTCTGGCTGAAGAAGTTCTTCCTCATCTCAGTTCTAAAGGGTCATCTCTTCGCTCTGAAATTGTGCCGTTGTGTTCTAGTCTCTCCTACTAGCGGAAACATCATCTCCATGTCCACTCTACCCAAGCGGTTCAGTATTCTGTAAGTTTCAATGAGATACTGTAGCGAGGCAAGAAGAGTTAATGCAAGCCAAAAAGAAAAAACATAGAACATAGAACAGTACAGGCCCTTCGGCCATGATGCTGTGCCGAGCTATTATCCTACTAAGATCAATAAAAGTGAAATCTACCAGCTTTGTTGCCTCTGATGAACAAGAGGCTATAACCTTGTTATACAGGATGCTGAATATGGAAGTATACCAGTGTGAAGTGATCAGCATGTTTACATTTGAGTGAGTGGTGACTCCATTCACTGGGTCGTATGAGATCAATGGACAACAGCCGCATTCCCAAAAATATGCTCTTAGAAGCTCACTGTCTGCTCAAGACCATCTGTGGTATGAGGATGTCTGCAAGTGAGATTTTGTGTTAGTCTGGATAAGTGATGGTGCAACGCAAGTGCACACCAGAGAGGCTGGACGTGAACAGTTAGGAAGGGTGCAGAAAAAGCAGTAGACAATACAAATCACAAGTTTGCAAAAAATGATGGTGTGCTGAAGGCTGAAGTTTGGCTGCTGAAGGGACTATACTCTCAAATCAACCTCTCTACAGCCACAAACATACTGTCTCTCCAAACCAGACGTGGCCTATATTCCCAAGGGCAATCCATTGTCCATAGAGACAGATGGTGGCTGAAGCCACTGTTTTTAGGTTAGAGAGTGTCTCTTTATAGTAAGTGTAGACAAGCTGGCTGTGATATATAAACACGATTACAAGGTCAAGTTGCTAGCTGAGAATTCTGTGACGTGTAACTCACTGCTTGACTCCCTGGACGAGTGCAGTTCCAGCAGCACTTAACAAGCTTGACACCATCCAGAACAAAGCAGGCACTTGATGACCACCTCGTCCATCACCTTCTTACATTCAATCTCTCCTCCACTGATGCTCAATAGCAGCAGTATGTGCCATCTACATGATGCACTGCAGACACTCACCAAACCTCTTTCAACAGCACTTTTCAAATCTGACCTGTACCACCTTGAAGGACAAGAGTAGCAGATACATGGAAACACCACCCCATGCAAGTTCTCCTCCGACTCTTGTTTGGAAATAAATCACCATTCCTACACTGTCACTGGGTCAAATTCTTGGAAATCCTCAACAGCAATGTAGGTACCCCATTGCCTTAAGAACTGCAGTGTTTCATGAAGGCAGCTCACCCCTGCCTTTTTAAAGACAATTAAGTCTGGCCAATTAATGTCTGCCGAGTCATCGTCACTGAAGTCCTGTGAAACAATGTTTCCTGGTGGGAAGCTCCAGAAGAATGAGGGTTTACCCTGTTCTTGTGGGGAATGTTATTCTCGAATTCTGGTGACTATTATTAAACCTGTTTGTCTGTTTTGAAACTAATTCCTGCTTGCGTTGGAAGCGTTTACTTTTCATTGAACTAGCTCTGCCTGTCCTGTGAGTGTTTGATGGGGGCATCGTAGAACGACAACTCAGCTCACCCCTTACAGTCCCTGTCCTGGTAGTGTTTGATGAGAACAGTGTGGAGGCAGCTTTACATTATATCTAACCTTGTGTTGTACATGTCTCCTAAGAGCGTTTGATGTGGGCAGCGGAGAGGAGCTTTACTTTCAGTTTAGAAGAGTAAAGGGAGCTTTTCTTTCAGTTTAATAGGGTAGAGGGTGTTTTTCTCTATATCCAAATCTCTGCTATACCTGTCCTGGGAGCGCTTATTGGGGGCAGTGTAGACCTTAAATAATTCTGTACCTGTGATGTAAACTTTGACTTTCGCAATACAATTAAAGTATCTTATTTTAATAGTAGCATGTAAAGGGAAGGAGAGTGAAATAGAACAAATGGGACCTAGGTGAAGCAGACAGAGGGTTCGTATTCACTGTTGTCTCGGAACAAAAAGCTTTCAGTGCTGTGGTTTTTTTTGGCTCTGTTGCCCTGGTACTAAAATGAGGTGTTTGCCCTCATAATTTGTTTGAGTACTTGGCTTCTGAGAGGAAAATTTCTACTTGTTAACCAATAACTAATTGTTGCCTTTGTTTAGGTAAAAGTCGGAAAAAAGGAGATGGCCTGAAACTGGAGAATGACCCACAAGAGGTACAGTTGGATGCACTTAAAAATGGAGAAGTGTGTGATCCTGTTGTTGATGTGTTGGATGTCCAATGCAGGCACTATGTTTCTATTGTATTGACAGACATTCTCCATCCTTCCATTTCTTTTTCCTAAACCTTACTTAGAATTATCATCTTTGTCAAGTTTTCCTATCGAAATTTCTAATGGCAGCAATCTAAGTGACAAAAAGTATATTCTGTTCTCTTTCCTGCTCTTCTCTTCTCTTTGTTCTCTTCTGTGCTCACTATTCTCTTCTCTGCTCTCTCCCTGTACTCTGCAAACATGTCACACATACTATCACACTCCTGCCTTTTGTTACTCTACGGTGACTAATTTTCACATCTAACATCCCAGAATTACTAATGCTTCATCCATTTGCACTCCTCACTTCCAAAACTGAAAGAAGAAGGGATTAGCCTATGTACGCCAGGAATAGAGGGTCTATTTTGGTGTTCAGCAATAAATGATGTTCCTTTCCATTTGGGCTTCCTGAGTTATTACACAAGGATATTAAAAGAAGTAGCTACAGAGATAGTGGGTGCACTGGTTGTAATCTTCCAAGAATGCTGTGAACCTTTAAAAGTCCCATAGGACTGGAAATGTAGCACCTTTATTTACAAGGAGAAGAATACAAACCTCTGTCAATGGAAAATGTCTTAAGATATAGCAGAACATTTAGAAATACATATGATAAAACAGTGTCAGCATGGCTTCATGAAGGGGAAATCAGGCCTGACAAATATACTAGAATTCTTTGAAGAGGTAACCAGCAGGATTGATAAAGGGAAGTCAATAGATGTAATAGATTTAGATTTTCAGAAGCCATTTGATAAGGTACCACACATTAGGCTGCTTAATAAGAGCCCATGGTGTTGGAGGTAGTATTTAGTATTGATAGAGGATTGTATAATTAATAGAAGACAGGGAGTTGGGATAATGGGAGCATTTTCAGGGTGGCAATCTGTAACAGTGGTATGTCAGAGATCCGTGCTGGGATCACAATTATTTTTATTTACATATATAAAATGAATGTGCAATAGCCAAAATTGCAGATGACACAAAAAGAAAAACAGGTGGGTATGAGGGATATAGACAGCATAAGAGTAGGGCATTCGAATAAATGGATGTTCGATGACTGGTGCAGTCACGATGGCCGAAGGATCTTTCTGTTCTGTAAAATCTCTATTGAACCTAAAAAAGCCCTTCAGCATGTCATGTCTATGCCGGTCATCAAGCATCAGCAAAGTTAATACTCGTGGAATAAAAGGGATAGTAGTGACACGGAAACCAAGTTCACTGAATGACAGGAATCAGCTTTGTGGTTAATGTGTTACCTTCAGGCTGGAAGAAGATATAGAAAATTCTTTAGGGGTTCTGATTTGGCCCACGTTTTCCTGATCAATATTAATGGACTAGACATAAGAGTGCGGGGAATAATTTCAGAATTTGCAGATGACATAATCTTGAGAATATTGTGCACTGTGACAGTAGTGATAGACTTCAAGAGAATATAGATGGGCTAGTAGAAAGGTGGACAATATTTTTGAGAATTGTCAAGTATGAAGTGTTTCATTTTGTTTGGAAGACCAAGGAGAGGCAACATAATATAAAGAATAATATTCGAAGAGGTATTGAAGAGTAGAGAGGTTTGTGGTTTTATGGATATAAATCATTGATTTTGGAACAGCATAGATATAGGAGGTTGAGGGGTGACCTTGGAGGTTTACGAAATCATAAGGGGCATACATAAGGTGAATAGCGAAGATCTTTTCCCTAGTATGAGGGAGTTCAAAACAAGGGGGCCTATTTTTAAGACTTACCGTCAACGCTGGCACCTCCACATCTTTTAAATGTTGTCACTACCTGCATGTACCATTTCCTCTGGAAGTTCATTCCACATACGCACCACCCTCTGTGAAAAAGTCATTTTTAACGCTTTCTCATCATAAAAATATACCCCCTTGTTTTGAACTTTCCCCACCCTGGGTGAAAGATCTTTGTCATTCACCTTATCTAAGCCCCTTATGATTTCATAAACCTATATAAGGTCAGAAGTTGCACGACACCAGGTTATAATCCGACAGGTTTATTTGAAATCATAACTTGTGGAGCTCTGCCCCTTCATCCCATGAAGTGAAGAAAAGCATTACAGGTTCAGATTTATAGGCGGAGAGATCAAAAGATCATACAAATGGTGCGAGTGGAGTGTTGATAGGCTGAATAATAAGTCTCTGCAGGTGATTAAAAGTATCAGACAATGTGAATAAAGTGTCAACAGCTGAAATAGTAAGTGAAGGGATAATATATAATCCGATTAAATGAGGCAGAGAGATAATGGCAAAAAATTAAAAATAAGGTGGTGTTGGAGACCAACCAAATGGCTGGACTAACATGAAAAGTATTAGAGTCGCATGTTGAGGGTCTAACCAAAGTAACAAGTAATCCAAAACTGTAATACTCGTTAAGGTAGAGAGGTCATAACAAGTTATCAAGGTGATGGTGTCAAAACAAGACAGTAAGGAAGATTTTACAAATACAGAACTGTGCGGTGGGGTTCTCTGTAGTGTGACATGAACCCAGGATCCCGTTTGAGGCTGTCTTCATGGATATGGAACTTGACTATCCGTTTCTGCTGGGCGATTCTGCATTGTTTTGTGTCTCGAAGGCTGTCTTGGACGATGCTTACTCGAAGATTGGAGGCTAAATGCCCTCCACCGCTGAAGTGTTCCCCAACTGTAAGGGAACACTCCCGTCTGGTGATTGTTATATAGTGTCCCTTCATCCATTGCCACAGGGTCTACACGGTCTCGCTAATATACCATAGCTTGGAGCATTCTTGCCTGAGCGTACGAGGTAGACAACATTGACTGAGAGTCACGTGAGTATCTGCCATGTGGGTGGTGGTCCGATGTGTGATGGTAGTGACCATGTTGATGATCTGGTATGACTTGCCGACGTTGCTGTGGCAGGGTTGTGTGGTGTTGTGATTGATCTTGCCCTGAAGGCTGGGTAATTTGCTACGAACAGTGGTCTGTTAAGGTTTGGCAGTTGTTTGAAGATGAGAAGTGGGGGTGTAGGGATGATCTTGGTGAGATGTTCATTGTAATTGATGACATGTTGAAGGCTGCAAAGAACATAGTGTAGTTTCTGTGCTCTGGGGAAGTACTGAATGATGAAGGATACTCTATCAATTGTGTCCTATGTCTGTCTTCTGAGGAGCTTGTTGTGGTTTTTCACTGTGGCACTTTGGAACTGGTGATTGATGAGTTGAGCATCGTATCCCTTTCCTGCGAGAGCATCTTTAGGTGTCTGTTGTGTTCTTCCTTGTCTGAGCAGATCTTGTGTATATGCAGGGCTTGTCTGTAGGGGATGGCTTCTTTAACTTGTTTAGAGTGGAAACTAAAGAAGTGCAGCATCATGAGGTTATCTGTGGGTTTGTAGTAGACTGAGGTATTGAGTTGTCTGTCCTTGATGGAGGTGTATGTGTCAAGAATAAGACTGATTCTGAAGAGTAGTCCATATAAAGTCTGATGGTGGGATGAAACTTGTTGATATTGTTATATAGTCATTTCAGTGATTCCTCGCCATGAGTCTAGGGGAAGAAAATGTTGTCATTGTATCCTGTGTATTGCATTGGTTGAAGGTCCTTTGCAGCAAAGAAGTCTTGCTTGAACTTGTGCATGAAAATGTTGGCATATTGGGGTGCAGATTTGGTCCCCATGGCTGTTCACTGTGTCTCGATGAAGAACTAGTTGTCGAAGGTGAAGACGCGATCGAGGATGAAGCGAATGAGTTGTAGGATGGTGTCTCGAAATTGGCATTTGTTGGTGTTGAGTACTGAGGCTGTTGCATCAATGCTATCATCGTGGGTAATGCTGGTGTAGAGTGCCAAAGTCCATTGTGACGAGGATTGTTCCTGGTTCGACTGGTCTGTGAGTGCTGTGTTTCTGTAATAAATCTGTAATGTCGTGACAGAAGCTGGGGGTTCCTTGTACAACGGATTTCAAGATAGCCTCGACCGAAAAGAAGCGTACCAGGAACACTACAGACAACGATCTGCTGATCTAACCAAAGAACACACCTGTCAACTCAGACTGATCAAGTCTTTTGAAGTGCAGGCCAACAAGTCCTTTGAGTACTGTTAAACATCATTCCAGATTCTTAAAAGAAGTAGTGACATTGTTGGTTTACATTTTACAAAATTTCCTAAATTTGGAGTAGGTTCCATTATTTATTTGAATTGGTCCATTTTGTCAGAAAGAAAACAAAAATGAGTGATTGCAGAGGTCTGAGTTGCAGATGAATGTGTGTTCTGGTTCGTGAATCATAAAAAGCCGGTGTGCAGGTGCAGCAAGTAGTTAGGAAAGCTAATAGAATGTTATTGTTGATCACCAGGCTAACTTAATCCAAAAGTAAGGAAGTTATGCTTCAGTTATACAAGGCTTTGGTGAGACCACAACTCGAGTACGTACTGCATCGATTTTCTTATTTAAGGAAGGAAATGCTTTGGAAGCAGTTCAGACAAGATTTATTGGACAAAAGCCTGGTATGGGAACAAAAACACAAATAGCTGGAGAAGCTCAGCAAGTCTGGCAGCATCTGTGGAAAGAAAGCAGAGTTAATGTTTTGGATCCAGTGACCTTTCTTCAGAACCAATTGTAGCTAGGAAAAGATCAGTATATATGCTGAAGATGGGGAGAGGAGAAGGAATAAACGATAGATGGAGGTGGAGCCTAGGAAGGGAGAACAGTAGGTGGGAGAATGACAAGGAAGAAGTGCTGAGGCAATAAAATTATTATATTTGAAATTGAGTTCCAAAGGGTGCGAGGCCACCAAATGGAAAATGAGGGACTGTTCTGACAGCTTCCCCACCCCCACACACCAGGTCTTGTCATCACACGAGCTGCTTTCACCACAGCCAGCCCATTTTCACCCACTAACGGACCCCATTAGCAACTTTTTCTTTCTTCTAGCTCATCAGTATCTGTTCCTTTGTCGGCCTCACTGGTGTTCTCTGCGCGTGTGTGTGTGTCTCACTCTCGCTCGATCTGTCTTGGCACCATCTCCACCTATTGTTTATTTTCTCGTTTTTGTCTCTCTGTCTCTCTCCCCCCCCCACCACCACCCGGAATTCCCCCCCCCGCCAAATATAACAAACACATATAGCTGCAGTTACTTTTGAGAAAATGTCAAGTTTAATAAAATGTCACTGGACCTGAAACGTTGTCTGCTTTCTCTCCAGGCCTTCTGCCAGACCTGCTGAATTTCTCCAGCAATTTCTGTATTTGTTTCAGATTTATAGCATCTTCAGTTCTTCATTTTCTGTTGGATGGGAGGATTGTCTTATGAGGAAAGGTTGGACACACTATGCTAGTATTCACTGTGTTTAGAAGAGTAAGAGGCAACTTGATTGAAACAGATAAGATCCTGCAGGGTCTTCTCAGGTGTTTCCTCTTGTAGAAGAACCTGGAATTAGGGGCTGCTATAGGAGGTCACCATGTTAAAACAGGGATGTGGAAGAACTTTCTTTGAGAGGGGAATCTTTTGAGCTGTCTTCATGGAAACATGGTGAAGGCAGAGTCTTTGAATATTTTAAGACAGATTCCTGATGAGCAAGGAGATGAAATGTTGATAGGTGGGAATGTGGTCTAACCAAATCAGCCATGATCTTATTGAACAGCAGAACAGGCTAATTCACATATTTGTATGATCTGCCAACAGTGAAAAGTAGCTGTAGTATCAGTTGGCTTTGAAATTGTTGCACCAAATGTGACCTGCATTTTAAAGTTCGATGCAACAAAATGTTCTGTCATGTTGGAAATCTTTGCAGATATTTGTGAAAAGAAATGGGCATATTACTTTATAGTTATTGGCTGTTGAAATATCCCAGGCATGTTGTATATCTGGTATTATTATAAATGACCAAATGAAAAATGTAGTACATCTATCATTTATAACAATCTTTTTAATTGCTGTTCCGTGATTTAAGGAGAAATGGAAGATGTGAAATGCTATTTTAGCTAATGACTCAAGTGTTCCAGATTTGGGAGTGGATGTGATGACACTTTGTATTTGTGTTCACCTGTTTCAAAAACTTGCAGCTTCAGTTGTTTGCAGTAGTCTGCAGTTGTTCGCTGTTGCCTTCTCAATCACTCTCAGTTACATTTTTGTATCTTCATGTGAATTCTAATTCTTAGATTGTCTAAGATCACTTCCTAGTGACTAATACAGTGAAACTTATGCACTCTGTGTTCAGGAGTGCACTGTATTCACCAATCCATGTATGTCCAGTTCACTAAAGAAATTGCTTAAACTGCCTCAGTGCTGTTTTTGAGCTGAAACTGGGGCTTTGGGCTCCCTGATGGTCAGCTCTCCATTACTTGAGGAATAGAGTACAAGAGTGGTGCTAATGGAGAGGTGTTTCAGTGCAGTCCCTTGTTCTGTGTATTCAGAAGGTAAGGGAAGAATTACTAAGGGCCTTGCCTACTGCGGCTGAAACCTTAGGATTACTTGCGTCTGCATCGGTTTGTTACCACACATCAGGAAAAGAGTGGTGGCATTAATGTTGTGCAGCAGGAATTAGAAGCTGAATTTAGTCCATCTGACTGCATGGAAGGTGTCATAATTTCAAAAGAGATGTGAAGATTTCCATGATGAGAATGATGGCGTGGAGTTAAGCGATGTTCCCATTATACCATGGAAGATTTTGCTCTAAAAAGAGCAATTTTTACTTAAAACAACAATCTGAAGGAAGACTGGTAGGTCTTGACTTTTTGGGCAGTATTGTCTACCCATTATCTGAAAGAGTGACTGGTACAGGTAAAAGAGGGATTAGGTGTTGTGGAGGACGGAATATTTGGTAGCCTCTTACTGCTGGTCAGGTTCTTGTGTCTGTAATAGGTTGATAGGCATTGACATTCTTGCTGCTGATTGGTTGACTATGGTAATGCAAATAATTGTTTGATAAGATTGAACTTGTGTGTTGCTGTAAGAACGTTTTGTAACTCTTCATTATGCACTTCTCTAGACAATTCACAAGAATATCAATAAAGGGGAAAATCAGCATTTATACTGGATGAGAAGAGAGTGCTAATTTGTTAGCAAGTAGACTCTGGCAGAAGTGTTACTGTGGAGAATGCAGCAGTTAATGATTTGTTTAAATTTTAAACCAGGCAGTTGACTGGTCAGGCATTGCCCTGAGAAATGAATGAGCAAATGTCTGTCATCTATTACGAACTGGAACAGGCTCAATGTGTCCAGATGTTCTTTCAGAATGCGTGTATTAATATACGTGGGTTCCAGTATACCCAACTAAACCACACTGAGAGTCCAACTGAATCCTGCATTGGGGTTGACAGTCTAATTTCTTTGCATGTTCAGGTTTATTCACCAAGTGTGGTTGAATATCTAAAGAAAGCCTGGCAATTAATTGTCATCAACTGCTGCACTTTTACCATGGTAACACCTGTATCAGAGTTCACCTGCTAACTTCTGTACTCTCATCTCACACTGTAAATGTTGGTTTTCCTCTTTTTGGTGCTTTTGAAAATTGTCCTCATGAATGCAAGATGACCTTTGGTAATGCATTTGCTGATGTATGTCACCATATGTCACTGATAAATAAACCTAGACTTGGACCATTGAATATGGTGGTTATTGAATAGTTTGTGTTTGATATGGACTTGTTCCTATTCAGACCTTCAAATATACTGAAGTTTTTGGATCTAGTATGTGGACTATATCTGTTTCACCAATGTGAATGAGTCCACAGTCACATAGTATGCTGTAAATTGCTGGTTTATTGTAAGATTAGTTTCTTATTGTTGTGAAGGATGGCATGGAGCTTTTTAGGTGATTTGTGTTGGACTTTGTCCACTGGTCGAATATACATTGGTTCCATCTCGCATGAAATAGTGTCTGGGAAGCTGACTCCAGATCTCAAGATTCTGAGAGGCATTGACATGGTGGATATTTCCTCTTTGAGGAGGATCTAGAAGTAGGGGTCAGTGTTTGAAAATAAATTTAAAACAGATGAGGGTTTTCTACTCCTCATATTTAATGACCACATCTAGTGGTCCAACTCTAGACTCCGTCATCACACACTGGTATATAAGATACCTCGAGGATGATATAGAGAAATTCAAACACTACACTATCTCAAGATAGTGGCCTCTGCATCTGTTAGATCTGACTACACTTACCTAAGTAACTCACTGCCATCTAGTTTGCACAGTCAGTAGGTTAGCAGCAAGAATATTAGTATGTACTGACCTATTACAAAAACTGTAGTGTAGTAGGGTCCTGCCCATATTCACATCCTTCACAACAGTAAATTTCCTGTAGGTTGAAACCCAAGGGATCCACCATAAATTTGCATTAAGTAGAGTTTCAAGATCCATGAGGCAGGCCCTATGTAACCTGATTTGCCTACAAACGGGCAAAAATGCCAAATGACATGACAGACCTCAGCAGTGACAGGTTCCTTACTCCAATCAGCAACAATTTAGCATTTACCCAAATGTTTTGCTGTAATTGCAAGCTTTGTAATCCTCTCACAGGGAAATTGCAATGTCAAATCATGGTTTACCCAGTTGTCCATGATTTTATGCCCTTGGACAGCCTAACTCCGATTTGACTGGTAGTCACGTGGTGAGCCTATAGAGCTTGTGCTAGCCCAGGTTTGTTGGTGTGGAATTCCAGCTTATCTCTGGCCTGATTCGATTGAATTTGCTATCCTGTTGATAGGAGTAGCTGACAACCAGAGTTTCAGGTCAGAGACATTTGCATCATCATGGTTTTGCTCTCTATGCAACCACTACTTTCTCCTGCTCCAGTCATTCCTCCAATGATGAGCAGAGTATGCTGCTAGAAACATCGAGACCTTATCAGTTCTCCTAAAAAATGTTTTTAAGTTTAAAATCTTCAGTTCAGAGCAAAATTTTGAGGTATAACAAAAGGTTGTTGAGTGCAATATTAGCAGCCAAAAATCCTGCTAAAGTTAAACTCTGAGCACATAAACCAAATTGCTTGAAATATTGAGCAAAACAGGAAGAAAGTGAGGCACTGGAGAGAACGAGGAGAAGATCCATGCAAACAATTCGAAAGATGAGGAGCTTCAGTTACATGGATCAATTGAAGAAGCTAGAGCTATGTTTCTTGGATAAGAGAAAATCAAGAGGAGATTTGTTGAGTTGCTCAATCATGAGGGATCTGAAAAGGCACTGGATAGAGAGAAGCTATTCCCATTGGTGAAAAGATCAAAAATTAGAGGGCAAGATTTAAACTAATTGGCAAAATAGGCAATGATGACATGAGAAATGTTCGCACAGTGGAATCTGGAAGGCAATGTCTGAGGCATAGTCAGTCGATACATTCAAATGAGAATTGGAATGGTATTTGTTAGGGAGATTATTTTTGGTTTAAGGGGAGAAGACTGGAAGAGTGGCTTGAAGTGAATTTAGAGGCTCAGTGCAGACACAACAGGCTGAATGACCTTCTGTGTTGTAATCAATTTTTGGTTCTGTGTTGCAATTGAAGTAAGGATCAAAGTAGTAAAATGCAAAAATTGTGTTTAATACCAGGATCGTAATCATCATCACAGACTGATCAACCCTAAAATTTGACCATTAGAGAAGAAGTAGGCCATGCAACCCCTTGAGTCTGCTCAGCCACTCAGTGAGATCACGGCTGACCTGATAATCCCCAACACCCCATTCATATCCTTTCCCCATAACCCTTGATTCCATTGCTGATTAAAAATCTGTCTAAAACTGATTCCTGCATTCAGTGGTGATGGCAAAATTCTGCAACATTTTGTACTCCATTAAACTTTGGCTCAGACTGGATGGATGGCAGAATAACCATCTTTGTCCCTTATTTTGAACACACTATTAATTTTTCTGCTGTTCCTACAAGCAAGGCAAATTCATTTTGTCTAGATGATGCAGCTCCAACAACACTCACATCTTGACACTGGGGCAAAGCAGCCCAGTTGATTGGCATTCCATTCACCACTTTCAGGATTCATTCCTTTTACCACTGAAGCATGGTGACAGCACTGTATGCCATCTACAAAGATGCAGTACAGCAACTCATTGAAGACCCCTTGACAGCGCCTTCCAAATCTATGATCTTTACGATCTAGAAGGACAAGGGCAGCAGACATCACCTGTAAGTTTCCCTATGAGCCTCTCTTCATCCTAACCTGGGAATATATCATCACTGCTTCAGTGTGGTTAGGTTACAAATCCTGGGACTCCCTCCCTAACAGCATTATGGGTTATCCACACACAAAAGACTGTAGCTATTCAAGCGGGCAGCTCACCACCACCACCACCTCCTACAGTGCAAGTAGGGATGGGCAATAAATGCTGGCCCAGCCAAGAGATGAACTAGGGGCTCTTGGGTTCAAGTCCCACTTGCTTCAGAGATGTGTAAAAACATCTCCGAACAGGTTGATTAGAAAAGACCTCAAAGGAATGACCTTTGATACAGCCTTACATTCTGTGAATATTGATCGTGAATCTATCTATACTGGACAGGGTGGATCTGGAGAGGATATTCTCTCTTGTGTGCAATAATCTAGAACGAGGGTCGCTGTTTAAAAATGAGAATTAGCCATGATCTCATTGAATGGTAGAGCAATCTTATAACCCACCTAATCTACACATCCCTGAACACTATGGGCAATTTAGTATGACCAATCCACCTAGCCTACACATCTTTGGACTGTGGGAGGAAACCCACGCAGACACTGGGAGAATGTGCAAATGCCTCAGTCACCCAAGGCTGGAATCGAACCCAGGCCCCTGGCGCTGTGAGGCAGCAGTGCTAACCACTTAGCCACCGTGCCACCCCAAATGAAAACACAAATTGCTGGAAAAGCTCAGCAGACCTGGCAGCATCTGTAGAGAGAAATCAGTTAACATTTCAGAGTTCGGCAGCACGCATGCTGCCACACCTGCTGAGATTTACCGGCAATTTCTGTTTTTATTTCTGATTTACAGCATCTGCAGTTCTTTCAGTTTTTATCATTCCTAAATTGCCTGCCTTGAATTTCAAGTGTGTGAATTTTGGTTCAGGATGCTGCCTCTGAGAAAATAGCTTTCTGTAAAATTCTTTAATTATAACATACTTCAATTTGCTTTACTTAATAAATACAACTACCAGTATGCAATACATCACAATTTTGACTTTTTGGCGCCAGTATTTCTCCGGTAGATTTGTGCTCCAGCCCCTGCATGGCCAGTGCCTCCGGAAGGAGCAATGGTGCCCAGAACAGAATAGTTACTCCTTGTAAATTGGGCCTAACTGACTAAGGATATAGCTTTACTTTGAATGCAAGATTGACTCACTGTGTTCCACAATATCGATAATTGTTTTCTAATCCTCCTCGTTATATTCTTTTGGTAGTCGGATGCAGAGCTGGCTCTGGATGCAGAGTTCCTCGATGTCTACAAGAACTGTAATGGTGTTATCATGATGTTTGACATCACCAAGCAGTGGTAAGCATATCTCAGCGTTCACAATAGGTGTCCGTCCAGTGTGAGTCTGTGAATGTAAAACTCATTGCTCCAGATTTGACACTCTCAGATGTTCCAAGACTTAATGAATTTAAACCAAATGTGCTATATTAAATTTGACTGCTGAAAATAACCTTGTGCAGAGCCCTGTTTTGATGTTGTGGCGTATGTGGAAGCAGTACTTAGAGAGTCGTCCTTAAACAACCTAACAATCAGTTTATAGGCCACCTTGCTCCTGTCTGATCACAGTACTGTGACTGCAGATACACTGCATGTGCAGCCTTCACCTCTCCCACAACCCCCGTCACCCAGAATTCACACCCTTCACCTGCCCCCCTCGCCCAACTCTGTGTGGAACCCACCACCTCTACTCCCTCACTCCCTCGAGAACACGGTCCTTGAGGTTAAGGGTGATTTGGTGATCCAGATCTGAACATTCCCTGAAATTGTGCATTGATAATTCCACTTCTGTCTCTGCCAGAACCCTGGGTGATTTGCTTTTGATCATGTTATATTTGACAAGATTGGATTCTTGTGATGTTTTAATGTGTAGAAAGTCCACAGCCTCATCATTAAGGATGAATACTTCATGTAATTTATTTTAAGTGTTCCTTCAGTTTTGGTTAGTGTAGGGATAGTTTTCTAAGACCTTCCTATCTGTGGAGCCTTACTTCATTGCATAGTGATTGGAAAATGTGACTTTGCCATCCTTGTTGCCACTTTAAGCAGTTGGCTTTGATAATCCACATTCTTCACCATCGTTTTTTACAAATGTGACTTTTTATTTAATTTCCAGATTTGGGCTTGCTGTCTCTGGATTACCAGACCAGCAATGTAATAACTGCTCTAATATGTGAATGGACTAGCTTAGTCAGTAGGGAGAAAGTTGTTGATTAGTTTCCTCCTTTGCTTTTGCAGGACGTTCAGTTATATCATGAAGGAGCTCCCAAAAGTGCCAGACCACATTCCAGTCTGTGTGCTTGGGAACCACCGTGACATGGGAGAGCATCGGGTCATTCTACCTGATGATGTCAGAGACTTCATAAAGAGTAGCAACAGGTATGACAAGCACTGACTCACTGCACCAGTGCCACCTGAATGATCACAGTGTGATTTGTGAAAACGTGCGAATAAATAGAATGTTGGCTGACAAACTGAATTGGAAAAGACCTTTAACAAGTCTGTGCTATATGTTATATCCCATTAAAATTTATCTCTCTGCATGAGTGGGACTAGTCTGGAATTGAGACAGGGCTGTGGGGAGAGTGTGGCACAGTGAGATTAGTTTGGGATTGATGCAGGGTAGTAGGATTAGTTTGATACAGGGCTGTGGGGAAAGAACACAGCAGTGGGATTAGTTTCGGATTGATGCAGGGCTGTGGGAAGAGAACAGGGCAGTGAGTTTAGTTTGGGATTGATTCAGGGTTGTGGAAAGAGAACAAAACATTGGTATCACGTTGTGGTTTGATGTGGGCTATTGGAGAGAGTGGTGCAATGGGATTAATTTGGGATTGATTCAAGGGTAGAGAGAGTTTATTTGTTTGTGGGATGAGAGTGTCACTGGCTAGGCCAGCATTTATTGCCAATCTCTAATTGCCCAGAGGGCAGTTAAGAGTCAACCACATTGTGTGGCTCTGGAGTCACAAGTAAGGGCAGTAGATCTCCTTCCCTAAAGGAGGTTAGTGAACCAAATAGGTTTTTAAAACGATTGACAGTGTTAAATGGTTGTTGTCAGCCTAGTGTTTAATTCCAAATTTTTATTGTATTCAAATTTAGCCATCTGCCATGCTGGGATTCAAACCCGTGTCCCCAAAGTATATAGACTGGGGTTTTGGATTACTCACCAAGTAACATTATGCTGCATCACCACTTCCCGGTAGGATTAGTTTGATACAAAAACAGAAGTTGCTGGAAAAGCTCAGCAGGTCTGGCAGCATCTGTGGAGAAAAAATCAGAGTTAAAGTTTTGAGTCTAATGACTCTTCCTCAGAACTCAGGACCCGAAATATTAACTCTGATTTTTTTCTCCACAGATGCTGCCAGACCTGCTGAGCTTTTCCAGCAACTTCTGTTTTTGTTCCTGATTTATAGCACCTGCAATTCTTTTGGTTTGTATTCAGGATTAGTTTGGTGGTTGATACAGGGACAATCTGGAATACACTGCCTGAGGTTGTGGTGGAGGCAGGTCCAATCAAGTGTTTTAAGAGGGAGTGGAAAGGGATCGCTGAAGGGAGAATGTGCAAGGCTACAGGGAGACGTTTGGGGTTTGGCATGGCTAAATTGTCTGCGCCGGATTTCAGAAGGAGTAATTTGCTGCAATAACATCAATGTATTCTCCCTGTATAAGTGCAGTATAAGTTGATTTTCCCATAGAGTTGGTATTCCTGTGAATTTTTCTGTTGAGTTTAAGACTAAAAGCTTCAAGAAAATGTCTTTTTTCAGCAATAAGAAGGAAAATCTTGTATATAAATAGCTCCTTTCACGACCTCAGGTCATCTTAAAGTTCTTTGTATCCAATGAAACATTTTGTAATGCAGTAACTGTTGCAGTGTAGGAATGTCGGCAGTCAATTTGCAGGTATCCTGAGGGATAAATATTGGCCAGAGCACCAGGGGAGGACTCCCTGTTCCTCTTTGAATTAGTGCCAGGGGATCTTCTGTATTCACCTGATTAAAAACAGGTGGGATCTTGGTCAAAAAACTGTCTCTCACAGCATTGCACTGTAATGTCAGCCAGGACATTTATGTTAATGTTCTTAAGCCCCAGCTATCTTACTTGGCTGATGCTTACAGAGCCTTGAATGCTTTGAGAGGAAAAGTAAAACAGATTAGGGAATGAATTTTAAGCAGTTAAAACCACAGTAATGTTGGGGTGGAAGTTGAATTTGGAGGAGTGGGAGGCCTAAGAAGTGAAAGGTCTGGAGAGTTTGAGAATGGGGGTGAAATTTTAGGAAGAGGTTACAGAAATGTAAAGTGGATGACCGTGAGTAAATTTTAACATCAAGGCAGATTGTTTTAAACTTGAGAAGTTGGAAGCCTGGGAACCAGTGCAGGGGTTAGTAGATACTGCTGAGGAGAGGACACAGTAAGGACTGCAGATGCTGGAAGTCAGAGTCATTAAACACGGAGCTGGATAAACACAGCAGGTGAAACAGCATCAGAGGAGCAGGAAAGTCAACATTTCGGGCTGAAACCCTTCGTCAGGACTGAGGAGGGGGAAGGGAGCTCAGAAATAAGTAGTGTTGAGGAGGGGAGCTGGCAAAAGGTAGGTTGGGATAGTGATAGGTAGATGCAGGTAAGGGGTTGTAGTGATTGGTCAGTGGAAAGGGTGGAGCAGATAGGTGAGTAGGAAGATGGAAAGGTTAGGTCAGGTCAGGGAGGCGGAACATGACATAAGGCTGGGGTGGAGGGATTTTGAAGCTGGTGAAGTCAATATTCAGGCTCAAATGCTGTAAGCACCCAAGGTGAAATATCAGGTGGTGTTCCTCCAGTTTGTTTGGCCTCACTCTGACAGTGGAGGAGGCCAAGGATGGACACGTTGCCAGGGGAGTGGGAGGAGTAATTAAAATGGATGGCAACCGGAAGGTCGGGTTGGTTGATGCGCGTAGAGCACAGATGCTCTGTGAACCGGTCCCCTACTCTGTGTTTGGTCTGCCTGATCCAGTATAGAGGAGACCACATTGGGAGTAGCGGATGCAATAAATCAGGTCGGATGAGGTGCAAGTGAATCTCTGCCAGATCTGGAAGGAATGTTTGGGGCATTGGACGGAGATCAGAGGAGAGTTGTGGGGCAGGTGTTGCACCTCTTGCTGTTGCAGGGAAAGTTACTGGGTGTGATGGGGAGTGTAGAGCTGACAAGGGAGTTGTGAAGTGAACAATCCCTGCGGAAAGCGGATGTGTGGGGAAGGAAATATCTTTCTGTGGTGGGGTTTGATTGTAGGTGGTGGAAATGTCAGAGGATGATGTGTTGCATTTGGAAGTTGATGTGTGGTATGTGAGGACTAGGTGGACTCTATCCTTATAGTTGGGGGGAGGGGGTTTGAGGGCAGAAGTGTGAGAAATGGGGGTAATGTGGTTGAGGGCACCCTTAATTACAGAGGAGGGGAAACTATGGTCGCTAAAGTAGGAGGATATCTGGGATGCCCTGAAGTGTAACGCCTCATCCCGGGAACAGATGCAATGGAGGAATTGAGAGTATAGGATAGCATTTTTTGAAGGAGGGTCGGTGAAAGAAGGTGTATTTGAGGTAGCTGTGGGAGTCAGTGTGTTTGAAATTGATGTCAGTGGTGAGTCAGTTTCTGGAGATGGAGACAGAGAGGTCCAGGAAAAGGAGGGAGGTGTCAGAAATAGTTCAGGAGAATTTGAGGGCATGAATTTGTGGAACAGTCCCTCTTCCACAACCAGGCTGGTACCGTCCAATACCACTTTTTCTGTTATATCAATGACTGTATCGCTGCTGCCTCATGCTCCTGCGAGGAGCTCAAGTGGTTTGTCAACTTCGCTAACACCTTCCACCACGCCCTCAAATTCAGCTGGACCCTTCCTGGACCTCTCCGTCTCCAACTCCGGAAACTGACTCACCACTGACATCCATTTCAAACACACTGACTCCCACAACTACCTCGACTGCACCTCCTCTCACCAGCCCTCCTGCAAAAATGCTATCCTATACTCTTAATTCCTCTGCCTCCGCTGCGTCTGCTCCCAGGATGAAGCGTTCTATTCCAAGACATCCCAGACGACTCCTACTTTACTGATTGTAATTTCCCCTCCTCTAATTAATGCGCCCTCAACTGTACCTCCCCCATTTCTGCCCTCAAACTTCCCCCACCAACAACAATAGGAATGGAGTCCCCCTAGTCCTCACATACCACCCCACCAACCTCCGAATCTAACACATCATCCTCCGACATTTCTACCACCTACAATCAGACCCCACTGCCAGAAAGATTTTTCCTTCCCCACACGTGTGCTTTCCGCAGGGACTGTTCACTTCACAACTCTCTTGTCAGCACTACACTCCCCACCAACCTCTCCTCCACATCCAGTACCTTTCCCTGCAACAGCAAGAGGTGCAACACCTGCCCCACAACTCTCCTCTGACGTCCATCCAGTGCCGCAAACAACCCTTCCACATCCAGCAGAGATTCACCTGCACTTCATCCAACCTGTTTTATTACATCCGTTGCACTCGATGTGGTTTCCTCTATATCGGGTCGGGGACACCAAAAGCAGACTAGGGGACCTGTTCATGGAGCATCTGCACTCTGCACACATCAATCAACCCGACTTTCTGTTCACCATCCATTTTAATTCCCCCTCCCACTCTCCTGGAGACATGTCCATTCTTGGTGTCCTCCACTGTCAGAGTGAGGCCAAACGTAAACTGGAGGAACAACACCTGATATTTCACCTTGGGAACTTACAGCCCAAGCACCTGAATATTACTTCACCAGCTTCAAAATTCCTTCAACCCCCAGCCTTATCCCATTTTCCGCCTCTCTGATCTGACCTAACCTTTCCATCTTCCTACTCACCTATCCGCTCCACCATTCCCACTGACCAATCACTATAACCCTTTACCTGCATCCACCTATCACCATCCCACCTACCTTTCCCCAGTCCCCCTTGCCCAACCCTATTTACTACTTGGCTCCCTTCCGCCTCCCAAGTCCTGACGAAGAGTTTCAGCCCGAAATGTTGACTTTCCTGCTCCTCTAATGCTGTCTGACCATGTTTGTTGACCGCTGAGGAGAGCACGAACTGAGACAAGTTCACATGTGGCAGCAGATTTGAAATGAGGTGATGTTCATTGGTCTCCAGACCAAGTTGTTGCCGGTTTAACCTGTGAATGTGCCAATGACATCATGTACAATTAAGAATAAATGTCTGAGTTAATGTTCACTACTCATGGTCAGATTTTTAATGTTGTCAGAACTGCTGCCCTGTAAATATACAGATAGCGCTATGTGAATTATAGGCAGCTATCACTGATTTGACTTATAGTGTTGTAGCCCTGCAGAGCTCTATCTTTGTGCATGTGGTGCTTCACCTAGTAGTTGTGATGGCCTTAACTGGAGCCTCAGGATTATCACGTCTGTAAGGAGTAAAGGCTTTGATTAGGACTTGAGCAGCAGGCAGGCTGGTATTGGGTGATGTTACTCTTGACAGGAAATGCTCATTTCCATCAACCTCAGTCTCTCTTGTGGAAAACTCATGACAATGAGAAAACAAAAAGCTTTTGAAACATCTTGATCACCTGAGTTTCTTCACATGACTTTGGCTTCAAAGCCATTGTTAAACATGCAACATGCTCAGAGGAAGCCTGGAGGAGAAGGAAAGACTGAGAGGAATGTGAAAACCTCAATGGCAGGTGGAACTTGCACCAAGACCTATTGGTCCAGAGGTAGAGAGATTCTCACTGTGCCACAAGAGCATGGGAAAATCTTGTATATATTTATATTGTAGAACTGTGAAGTTATTGTGTTAAAATAATGCGATCTTTCTAGATGAAAGCTGGAATAGAAAGAATACGTCAGGTGCCTGAATAACACTGGTCTTTTGCTCATTTACCAGGATGGCAGAAGATGTTTCTTGCATTACCATTCATTGGTTGGACAGTGAAGAATATGATACCTGTCTGTACTGCCATGATTGTGATATTTCTACTTCTGGTCATATGAGGCTTATAATTTATATACATATGAGCAGTTGAGGACTCTGGGTCTGCTCTTAGTGGAGTTTAGAAGAATGAGGCAAGGGTTCTGGTTGAAACTTGCAGAATAGTGAGAGGCCTGGATAGAGTGAATGTGGAGAAGATCTTTCCACTTGTTGGAGAGACTAGGACCCAAGGACATAGCCTCAGAGTGAAGGGATTACCCTTTAGAATTGAGATGAGGAATTTCTTCAGTCAGAGGGGGTGAATCTGTGGAATGCATTGCTGCAGAAGGCTGTGGAAGCCAAGTCATTGAGTGTATTTAAGACAGCTGGATGGATTCTTGATTGGTGTGGGAATCAAGGCTTATGGGGAGAAGGCAGGAGAATAGGATTGAAAAACAGGTCAGCCATTATTGAATGGCAGAGCAGACTCAATGGGCCAAATGGCCTACTTGTGCTCCCATATCCTATGGTCTTCTAATTCTTCCCTAATCCTTATTACATTTGCACATAATTTCCCTAAGGCCTCCCCTATTTTTAATTGACCCTCTTGTTTTATTTCTCTGCCCTGAAGCAGGTCTGGTGCTTGTTGTTATAGTGTGCGGTAAGCAACTTATTTGCTACGAATGCAGTCCTGAGCACAAGACAGAATCTTAAAGTGTACAGCACACGGAGGTCATTCAAGGCAACTTTGAAAACCTTTGTTAAATGTTCTCTTACTTAGAGTTTTTGTCTAAAGCACAAAAGACTTTCTCAATTCAGACCTGTCACTGCATATTCTTGGGCAGTTAGGATTAGAATTGATAGTCCTGTTGGAACTGTACAATTTTGTATCACAAAGCCATTTACCCCATCATAGTCCTGTCTGTTGTATTGTTAAATCACCTTTTGATTTGTCTGCCAACTTTGACGCACTTGCCACCCATGATTCAGTAAGCAGTGATGTATCCCCAGTCGTGTGTCTGATTTGCTATTGCTTCTTAGTTCTGCTCAAATGGACTCTGCAGTTAATTCACAAAACTCAGTTAAATGTAGTTCCGTTTCAACCAGGGTATTGTGCACTGGACAGTTTGCATCAATGGTTAGTACCTGTGCTCAGAAACAAATTGCATTTAAAAACTGTGATCTGTGCTGTGGGTGACCAGTTGGAGAGCTGCATATCCAAGTTTGCTGATGAGACTGATTTATCCAGTGTAGGTGGAAGCATCAACTTACTAAGAGGCACTAATAGATGAATGGGCAAAACTGGGGCAAATGGATTTCAATACTTTCATCCGTATTGGACTTATAAAGGAGAAAGCATAGTAATTTTGAAATGGTGGCTATCCAAAGGAGTTTGCTGGTCTGGGTGCATAATGATTTAAAAAACTGTGCACGGTTACAAAATATAATTGTGAAGGCAAATGGACTGCTGGCCTTTACATCTAGACGAATGAATATAAGGCCTTAGAATGCACACCACAATAGCTATCATTGACTTTACCTCAATTTGAGGATGATGTCCACTCTGTCATAGGTTTTTCCCTTGTGCTAATTGAGTGGTTGAACTGACCAGAGGGACTGACTGACCACCACCTGTCCTTGTATCTGGGCCAAATTTTTTTGAAGTGCTAACATACAAGTATGTGGCTGACTGAAAAGCGACCTAACAGGTCACGTCAAAAAGCTGGTGGTTAATGTTTCAGATTTAACACATGCTCTGAAAGGTATCTTTTTTCACTTTGTTTATGGCATGTGGGCATCGCTCGCTAGGCCAGAATTTATTACAAATCCCTATTTTACAGGAGGCAGATAAGAGTCAATCACATTGCTGTGGGATATGATGTCACGTGAAACCAAACCAAGTAAGGACAGCAGATTTCCTTTTCTAAAGCATATCAGTGATGGTAACTGACCAAGGTTTTTAGACAAGGTTTTGATTCCAGATTTTTTTATTGAATTCAAATTTTACCATCTGACTTGATGGGATTCAAAACCTTGTCACTGACATTAACCTGAGGTTCTGAATTACTAACCCAGTGGTGTTGCCACCAAGACACCACCACCTTGTTGTAAAGGCATTTTCATTATCAGTCACCTTGAGGTTTTTTGCTTCATGTCATTACCTTAAACATATTTTCCATCCTCTTGGCCAAATAGTTCTAATCTTACTGACCTGCCCTGTACTTGTATTACTTCCTTCCCTTTTCATCTACCTGTCTAACCTAATCTTGAAGTTTGACATGGTTTCTGCTTCAATCAATAGCAATGTAAGTGAACCTTTCAACACCGCATCTCTATTGTACTAAGCCTTGATCAAACCATCTGATGTACTGCATTCAGTTCTAGGCAAAAAGTATTTGCCATTGTAAGGATTAATTAAGTTAAAGGGATAAGACATGGCAGGACAGCTTCAAATTGTAGTCTGCTCCTCTTGCTTGGGAAGCTGGGCACATGTCCAGTGCCCAAGACCTGCATGTGTGCAAGATGTGTCTCCAACTGGAGCTCCTGGAAGCCCAAGTTTGAGTTGGAGTGGCGTCTGGGGACACTGGAGCATTCGCAGGGCGCAGAGTAGAATTAGCATTAGCTTTTATTGTCACATGAACTCACTCGCAGGAGTACAGTGAAAAGTTTCAAGCTTCCATTTATGGCGCCATCTTAGGTACAAATGTACCTAGGCACAGAATCTTAGTATAAAGAAAAATAAAAAAAGCAAGTTAAGAAGTTAAACATTACAGTCCTTCTTACTAATGTGCAGAAAAGCAAAGAAACACAGCTAATAGTTCAACATCACTGTCAATAAGTGCCTGGCCATGCTGGGCTTACAATCTTCACTAGGCTTGACCTCCCCCTCATCGCTGCTTGGGACTGCCCGCTCCCGCTCTCGCCACCGGCCCCCGGGGCTGCCCGCTCCCGCTCTCGCCACTGGCCCCCGGGACTCGCTACCTACATGGTGCTCCAGGGCTGCTTCCCCATGTGCTACTGCAGGTTCTTCCCCACACTGCCCTGAGGCTTGCTGCTCTGAGGAGTTGCTGCCCGTACCTGCCTGCCGCTGCAGTATTTGCCTCCGGTGCTGAAGGGAGAGAAGAAGGAAAAGAGAGCGAAAAAGAGTAAAAAGAACAAGTGGAGCAGAGGAGCTCTGACAGGAGCATCCTACTCTGCCGGCATCTTGCTTAAGAGTATCATGGAGACCACATATAGAGAGGTGGTCACACCGCAGTCTCAGACTCCACAGGCAGGAAGGGCATGGGTGACCATTGAGCAGAGCAGGGTGGGCTAAGCAGGCAGTACAGGAATCTCCTGTGGCTATTCCCCTGCAGATATACTGTCTTGGATACTGTTGAGGGGGATGGCCTCTGCTCTGCTAGAGAGGGATGGAGAAATAGGCATAGAAATGCAATAGTTATAGGGGATTCAATCGTAAGTGGAACAGGTAGGTATTTCTGTGGCTGCAAATGAGAGTCCAGGATGGTGTGTTGCCTCCCTGGTGCAAGGGTCCTGGGTGTTTCCGAGCAGTTGCAGGATGTTCTGGAGGGGGAGGATGAACAACCAACGGTCGTGGTACGCATTGGTACTAATGACATAGGTTAAAAAAAGGGATGAGCTCCTAAAAGCAAAATATAGAGAACTAGGAAGAAAGTTGAAATGTAAGACCTCAAACGTGGTTATCTCAGGATTACTGCTAGTGCCATGAGTTAGTCAGAGTAGAAATAGCAGGATATGTAGGATGAACACGTGGCTGAAAAGATGGTGTGAGGGGGAGAGTTTCAGATTCGGGGGACATTGGGACCAGTCCTGGGGATGGTGGGACCTGTACAAATTGGACGGATTATACCTGGGCAGGTTCTGGTAGGGGGGGACTTGGTTGAGTGGTTGGGGAGGGTTTAAACTAGTGCGGCAGGGGAATGGGAACGGGAACCAGGGAGTAGGGCAGTAGATGCAGAAATTGAGGGAGAGGTAGATACCAAGGTAAACATGATTAAGAACAAAAACAGACAGGGAAATGCTGCTGAAAAGAGCAAGGGAGGTGGTCTGAAATGCATGTATTTCAGTGTGAGAAGTATAACAGGCAAGGTAGATGAACTCAGCGTTGGTTAGTACTTGGAGCTATGACACTACTGCGATCATGGAGACTTGGCTGAAAGAGGGAGAGGACTGATAACTGGATGTTCCAGGTATGATAGAAAGAGATGTGAAAGGGGTGGGAGATTTGCATTACTGGCAAAGGAGTATGTCACAGCCCTACTGAGGGAGGATACATCAGAGGACTCATGAAGCGAGGCAATATGGGTAGAACTGAGGTATAGGAAAGGTGAAATCACAATGCCCCGGGTATACTACAGGCCTCCAAACAGCCAGCAGGAGCTAGAGGAGAGAACATACAGACAGATTTTAGAAAGATGTAAGAACAGCAAGATTGTTGTGGTGGGTGATTTTAACTTCCCCTATGTTGACTGGGACTCACTTCACGTTAGGAGCGTGGATGGGGCAGAATTTGTAAGGACCATTCAAGAGGTTTCTTGACACAGTATGTAAACAGTCCAACCAGGGTAGGGGTTATACTGGATCTAGTTTTGGGAAATGAGTCCAGCCAGACGAATGAAGTTTCAGTGGGGGAGCATTTCAGGAGTAGTGACCATAATGCTGAGAGCTTTAAGATACCCATGGATAGGGATGACAGCAATCCTTGGGTGAAGGTGTTAAACTGGAGGAAGGCGAATTACAACAATATCAGGCAGGAACTGGAGACTGCTGATTGGAAACGGCTGTTTGAGGGTAAATCCACATTGGACATGGGGGAATATTTCAAACGGCAATTTATAAGAGCTCAGGAGTGGCACATTCCTGTGAGAATGAAGGCTAGGTATGGCAAGTTATGTGAATCTTGGATGACCAGGTATGTTGGGACCTTGGTCAAAAAGATAAAAGAAGCATACATAAGGTCTAGGAGGTTGGGAGCTGACAAAGTCGTGGAAGTATATAAGGAAAGTCAGACAGAACTTAAATACAGAATTAGAAGGGCTGAAAGAGGTCATGAAAAGTTGTTAGCAAACAGGGTTAAGGAAAATCCCAAGGCTTTTTACACACACATAAAAGTAAGGAGTTCAATGGATATGGGGTAAAAGGCAGGAGAATGCATTTGAGAAACATCAGCCATGATCAAATGGTGGAGCAGACTCCATGTGTTGAATGGCATAACTTTACTCCTCTATCTTATGTTCACTGAAGAGGGAATGGGAGTTGATCTCTTCAGCAGGCCCCGTTGCTCCCTGTCCTTCCCAGTGCTGGAACCCTCAATTAGACCTTGGACAAAAAGAAAAAGAAAGCATACATAAGGTCCAGGAGGATGGTAATTGACAAAGCCCTTGAAGTAGGAAAGAACGTAAACAAGGAATTAGAAGGGCTAAAAGGGGTCATGAAAAGTCATTAGCAAAGAGGATTAAGGAGAATCCCAAGGCTTTTTACACATATATAAAATGCAAGAGGGTAACCAGGGAAAGGGTTGAGCCACTCAAGGACAAAGGAGGGAATCTATGTGTGGAGCCAGAAGTAGGTGAGGTCCTAAATGAATACTTTGTGTACAGTGTGGTCACCACACCACAGGAAGGATGTGGATAATTTAGAGAGGGTACAGAAAAGGTTTACTAGGATGTTAGACAACAAGGTGCAGGGCTGGATGAACACAGCAGGCCAAGCAGCATCATAGGAGCAGAGAGGCTGACGTTTCGGGCCTAGACCCTTCATCAGAAAAGGGGGAGGGGAAGGGGGTTTTGAAATAAATAGGGAGAGAGTGGGAGGCGGATAGAAGAGGGATAGAGGAGAGGATAGGTGGAGAGGAAACAAACAGGTCAAAGAGGCGGGAATGGGGCCAGGAAAGGTGAGTGTACGTAGGGAGTTGGGAAGGGGATAGGTCAGTCCAGGGAGGACGGACAGGTCAAGGGGGCGGGATGAGGTTGGTCGGTAGGAGATGGAGGTGCGGCTTGAGGTGGGAGGAGGGGATAGGTGGGAGGAAGAACAGGTTAGGGAGGCAGGGACGAGCTGGACTGGTTTTGGGATGCGGTAGGGGGAGGGGAGATTTTGAAACTTGTGAAATCCACATTGATACCATTGGGCTGCAGGGTTCCCAAGCGGAATATGAGTTGCTGTTCCTGCAACCTTCGGGTGGCATCGTTGTGGCACTGCAGGAGGCCCAGGATGGACATGTCGTCTGAGGAATGGGAGGGGGAGTTGAAATGGTTCGCGACTGGGAGGTGCAGTTGTTTAGTGCTAACCGAGCGTAGGTGTTCTGCAAAGCGGTCCCCGAGTCTCCGCTTGGTTTCCCCGATGTAGAGGAAGCCACACCGGGTACAGCGGATGCAGTATACCACATTGGCAGATGTGCAGGTGAACATCTGCTTGATGTGGAAAGTCTTCTTGGGGCCTGGGATGGGGGTGAGGGAGGAGGTATGGGGGCAGGTGTAGCACTTCCTGCGGTTGCAGGGAAAAGTGCCGGGTGTGGTGGAGCTGGAGGGGAGTGTGGAGCGGACAAGGGAGTCACGGAGAGAGTTGTCCCTCCGGAAAGCAGATAAAGGTGGGGAGGGAAAGATGTCTTTGGTGGTGGGGTCGGATTGCAGATGGCGGAAGTGTCGGAGGATGATGCGTTGGATCCGGAGGTTGGTGGGGTGGTACGTGAGGACGAGGGGGATTCTTTTTAGGATGTTGCCTGGTCTGGGGGATTTTAGCTACGAAGATAGTTTGGATAGACTGGGTTTGTTTTTGCTGGCACGCACGAGGTTGAGGGGCAACCTGATGGACATTTATAAGATTGTGAATGGCATGGATAGCGTGGAAAGTATGAAGCTTTTTCCCAGGGTGGAGGGGCCTATTACTAGGGGACACAGGTTCAAGTTGCAAAGGGATTGTTTAAAAAGGTAAGGTCCTGACCCAAAATGTCAACTTTCCTGTACTTCTGATGCTGCCTGGCCTGCAGTGTTCCTCCAGCTCGACACTGTGTTGTACCTGGATATAAAGGCCAGCATTCCATTAGCTTTCCTGTTTTCTTGTGCATCTATTTGTGGCATTTTCAAGATCAATCCCCCAAATCTCTTTGAACATCCACTATATTTAACTTCGTACCACCTAGAAAATAGCCTGATATATCCTTTTTTGGTCCAAAATGGCTAACCTCTCATTTGCTTATATTGAACTCCATCTGCCATTCACCTAGACAATATCCCATTGTAATTTTATGCTATAATTTACACTGTACAAATTACTACCTAACTTTGTATCAACAACAAATTCGGACATATGACTGTCTAACCTCCCACTGAACTAATTTCGCAGACATCAGTAATTTGCCCTCAATTCCATAAGCTTAGGGGTCAAAGAATTGTAGGTTAATATAGTTCCTGCAGATCACTTTTAATTTGTAGTAATTCAAGTTAAAGCAGACCAGCAGTCAATTTTTTGTTTAAACAGGTCAAAACTTGGTGAATTACAAGATATTATTGACAGCTTTCTCTCTTTATTCCTAAGAAACTATGAATGAGAAATTATGAATACAAAAATTAAAACAATTGCCAATAAGACAAAATGTTTTTTTAAATTCATTCATGGGATGAGAGTGTTGCCTGTCCCTAGGTACTCCTGAGAAGATGACAGTGAGCTATCTCCTTGAACCACTGTTTTGATGCATCACAATTCTGTTAGGGAGGGAGTTTAAGGAGTTTGACCCAGCGACTGTGAAGGAATGGCAATATGTTTCGAAGCCAGGTGGTGAGTGACTAGGAGGGGAACTTGCAGATGGTGATGTTCCCATGTATCTGCTGTCCTTGTTCTTCTGGATGAAAGTAATTATGGATTTGGACAGTGATGGTAGATGGTACAAGGTGTCAATTGTAGACAGAGTGAATGTTTTTGGATCTTGTGTCAGTTAAGCGGGATTCTTAACTATATGTTCTGTATGGTGTTAACATCTTAAATGTTGGCACTGTAGTCATCCAGACAAGTGGGGAGTATTCCATCACATTACTGACTTGTGCCTTAGATGGGGGAAACAGGATTTTGGGAGTCAAGAAGAAGAACATCCCCATAAGCTTCAAAATGCCTGCTGTACTTTTTGCGATCCATTACTTGAGTTTCTTGTTCCTGAAGCAATAAAGTTAGCGCTTCAAGCCATTGCAGTTGCTACATCTGATATCAGGAGTTGGATGCTAATGGTTCTGTCTGCATGTGAACCAGCAGATTTTAAGGAGAGAAGGCTCCTTGTTCATTGTGGTTTTAGCACTTGTACACTCCCAAACAAAACAGTATTTTGTTTCTGTGTACCATTTTCCATTGTCCTCTCTTGATCAAAGCTCTCCTTGTAAGAGTGGTTCTCAAAGCCTTGTCTTTGGAGTTCGGCCCACTGTCTATACTTTACCAGGTTCCCTTAGGTAGCCCAAAACTCAAAATGATAATGTGTTAACTTTGAGGAATCAAAGGTTGCACCAAGTTAAGATGTCGAGCATGCTGGGTCCCTTTGATCTTACTGTCTGTTGTTTCTCTCAGAGGCATGAATTCTCACATCTCCATTGTCTGTTTGCAAACTTCTAGTATTTGAGTTTTTACAATGAATGTTCATGTATGTCTACATTCCACCTATAGCCTGTAGCTTTATAATCAGGTGATTTATACAACTATGCTTGTAGCTGCTTTCTGTACGGTTACAGTCAAATTAACATTTTTACAAAAAGTGATAATGTTTAACAGTATCTTCCCTGAAATTTATTGGATCATAATTGCACATGCTGCAATTAATTGGGCAAAAATTACATACCTGAAATACCAGAAGTGTATGGTACTATCGTGATCTCAGTGATGTCCAAGTAGTCAGTTGAGGGTGCGAGTGAGAAGGCTCCCTGCTGGTAAGTTTTATTTGAGGCAAAGTTGCATTATTATTTAAGTTATTTATGCGGTAATTAAAGTGCAGGAGTGATGCGTATGCCCCATGCATTACTATTATTTAGTGTGTTTTTACACTGATTATATGGGTCTCTTGGTCAACCAGAATATTTGATCAACCAGTCCTGGTCTTGTAGGTGCCAGTTACAAAAAGTTTTTTGTGTATATTATAAAATATATACATACATACCATATAGGAGCATGAGTTGCCAATTCAGCTCATTCAGCCTGCTCTACTATTCGATAAAGTCGTTTTTGATCTGATTGTGACCTCTCCACTCCTGTCTGAACCCCAAAGCCCCATAAGCCTTGACTTCCATGTTGATCAAAAATCTGGGGGTCGAGCTCTCCCTTGAATATATTCAATGGCACATCCTCTATTGCTGTCTGTGGAGAAGAACTCCAAATTGTAGCCACCCTCATTAGAAAAGAAATACCTCCTCTTTCCAATCCTAAATGGAAGACCCATTAGTTTTAAAATTGATTTATTGTCGCATTTACTGAAATACAGTGAAAAGATTTGTTTACAAGTGGTCCAGGCAGATCACAGCAAGCAAAGGATGTACTGATCAAAGAGACTTAGAGGCATATAGGTTACATTATTTGAGGCTAGAGTCCATTCAACAGCCTGATAACGACCGGAAAGAAGCTGTTCCTGAATCTGTGTGTGTGTGTGTGTGTGTGTGTTCAGGTTTCTGTATCTTCTGCCTGATGGAAGAGGTAGTAGGAGATCATTAT
This sequence comes from Rhincodon typus, assembly GCF_021869965.1. Classification (NCBI taxonomy): domain Eukaryota; kingdom Metazoa; phylum Chordata; class Chondrichthyes; order Orectolobiformes; family Rhincodontidae; genus Rhincodon; species Rhincodon typus. The sequence continues at coordinate 1,203,572 of NC_063359.1, forward strand.
GAGGGTGTGATGAGTCTTTGATGATGTTGGCCACGTTTCTGCGGCAGCGAGCCGTGTAAATAGAGTCCATGGATGGAAGGTTGGCTTCTGTGATGGCCTGGGCTGTGCAGACCACCTTCTGTAGTTTATTATGGCCCTTAGCATTGCCTGCTATCTTACACTGTTCCATTTTGTATCCTGTAATGTCATTTACGTCTTGCCATAGACGACAGAGTTCCCTAGTTCTAGATTTTCTCTCAAATGCAAGTATTGCCTTAGTATCCATCTTGCCAAACCCACTCAGAACCTCTCATTCTTCTAAACTACAATGAGCATAAGCTCAACTTTATCTCGATATAATCCTTTTATCGCAGGAATCAACTTAGTGAGCATTCTTGAACTGCTGTGTGTCAGTGTATATGTCCTTAAGCGTGGAGGCGAAAACTCCAAGTGCACTTTCACCAATGCCCTTAACTGTTGTAATAAGAATTCCCTGTTTTATACTCAATCTCCCCTTGTAATAGAGGGCAATATTTTGTTTGCCTTCCTAATTACTTATTGTACCTATGCGCTGACGTTTTGTGATTTACGTACAAGGTCATTCTCTACTGCAGCAGTCTGCAGTCTCTCTATTTAAATAACATCCTGATTTTCTGCTATTCCTGCCAAAGTTGGTAAGCAAGCCCACATTTTGCCAAATTATACTCTCTGCCACTTTTGTCTGCTAACTTAACCTTTGTGAACGTCATCCCAAACTCTTCACAGCTTGCTTTCCTACCTATGTAGAATCAGTGCACTTGACTAGTAGGCCGTTGTCCCTTCGTCCAATGCGTTGATTTAGATTGTAAATAATTGAGGTGCCAACACTAATCCCTGTCTCTACTAGTTATATTTTGCCAGCCTGTAAGTAAGCCTTTTATCTCGGTGCTGTTTTCCATTAGATGACCAGTCCTCTAACCATGCTAATGTATTGGCCCAACACCATACACCCTTGCGCAGTAACCTTTGATGTGACACTTTATTGAATGTCTTTTTAAAATCTAAATGCATTGCATCCACTGGTTCCCCTTTATTCACCGTGTTTGTTACATCCTCAAAGAACTTGAATAAGTTTGTTAAATTTACTTCCCTCTCAGAAAGTGATGTTGTTTCTGCCTGATTGTAATATGATTTTTATAAATGTCCTGCTACTACCTCAATGAGTGATCCTTGAATTTTCACAATCACAGATGTTAGACTGACTATGGTTTAGTTCTTTCTTGAGCTAAGGTGTTATGTTTGCAGTTTTCCACTCCACTAGAATCTTTCTAGGGAATTTTGGAAGATTATAACCATTCACTATCTCTGTATCTACTTCTTCTAGGATGCTATGCTGTGAATCCCAGGGAGTTGTCAGCCTTTTAGCCTTAGTTTTCCTCGTAGACTGAAAGAACTGCAGATGTTGGAAGCAAGAGTCAAAAGATGTGGAGCTGGTAAAGCACAGAAGGTCAGACAGCATCCGAGGAGCAGAGAAGTTAACATTTCAGTCAGAACCCTTCATCAGGATTGGGGAGGGGGAGGGAAGCCCAGAAATAAATAGGAGGGAGTGGGGCTGGCAGGAGGGTAGGTGAGATGGAGATAGATGGATGCAGGTCGGGGGTTATTGTGTTTGGTCAATGGGAAGGGTGGAGCTGATAGGTGAGTGGGAATTTGCGTTTGACCTCACTGACATTGGAGGAGGCCAAGGATGGACATGTCACCAGGGGAGTTTGAAGGGTGTAGTTGAAGAGTTTCAGGGCAGAGGAGATGGCCCTCCCATCCCCTGGTGACATGTCCGTCCTTGACTGCCTCCACTGTCAAAATGAGGCCACAGGCAAACTGGAGGAACAACAACTCATTTCGCCTTGGGAGCTTACAGCCCCAGTGGCCTCAATGTTGACTTCACCAGCTTTAAAATCTCTCGTGCCCCCACCTGTCCATCTTCTGACTCACCTATTCATTCCACCCTTTCCACTGACCAACCACAATAACCCTCTACTTGCATCACCAGCTTCAAAATCTTTCCACCCACAACCTGTCCATCTTCCACTCAACCATCTGCTCCACCCTTCCATCTGACCAACCACAATAACGCCCCACCTGCAGCCACCTATTTCCCCCACCTCTCCCTATTTATTTCTGGGCTTAGCTTCCCTTCCCCTCCCTAGTCCTGAAGAAGGGTTCTGACACGAAATGTTGACTTCCCTGCCCCTTGGATGCTGACTGATCTGCTGTAGTTTTCCTAGTACATTTTTCCCAGTGATGGTGATTGTTCTAAGTTCCTCATTTTGCCTGTTGTTTCTGTTCTATTATTGAGATGCTTTTTGTCTTCTCCTTTGAAGACAGACAGGAAATGCTTATTCAAAGACTCTGCCATTAACTTGTTTTCCATTATTAATTCCACAACCTTATCTTCAAAAGATTCAGTACTTGCCTTTATCTGTTCTGTCCCTTTTTTATATACTTGTCCAATTTTCACTGTCTAATTTAATATTTCTTACTAGTTTCCGCTCATGCTCTAATTCTCTTTCTTATATTTTAGCCACCCATTGGTGGTTTATTAAACTAAAATTCCCAACCTTCTGGGCTGCCACTAAACTTTGTAGAATTGTGTATCTTTTCTTTCAATTTGCTATCATCCTTAGCTTTCCTACTTAGCCATGGACAGTACATCATTACAGCATCTTTCTTTCTTATTAGAAATCTATAATTTTTAAGAATTAAATGGCTCTTAAATGTCTTCCATCTTATACACTTACAATTGCTGTTATTTACCTTTTAAGACACTATGATCAGACCCAAATTTCTCACTGTCTGACTGTATGCTTTCTATTCTGCAGCACATGCATTTAATCTTTTTAGCCTCTCATTCTAGAACACTGAAATCTTGGAATCAGTCTGCCTCTGCCATGCTCAGTCTACCACGTCTCACCTTTCATAATATTATACACTTTTATCACATAGATCCAAATTTCCATGTCATCTTAATTGTGAAAATTGTCTTTTTTGTTAGAACAGTGTGACAATAAATTATTCAGATTGGACTAAAATTAAAACAAGCAGATCTCTAAGATCTACTTGTTTTTCACATCTGTTTTATTTTGTATTGTGAAGCGAAGTGTTGAAATGGTTTTTCAAGAAGCATTTGACAAGGTCCCCATGTAAGAGACCTGAGGTAAAGATATTTGTGCTTGGAATTGAATGTAGTGGCCCACATGATGGCTGAAAGGTGGAAAGCCAGTGTAGGGCAGAGGGAATTCATGAGGAGAAAGGTGGAGATGTTTGTTCATTTTGCACATACACAGAATTATCTTTCCATAGTGTTTGACGGATGATACAATCCCAGATGAGTCTGGCAAATGTAATGTTAAGTTTTTTTTGATTAAGGTGGGCAAACTTGGAATCCCAGATACTACAGAATAAAATCACAAGATTCCACAGCTGTGAACAAACAAAATAAACTTTGTTTTACTTTTCTAACTTTGTAATCTGCGGTGTATTTATACAATTTATGTTCTAACATTCAGAGTTAACATGAAGCGGTATTAGTGAATAGACAAGCTGCGCTCAAACACCCCATAGAGTACATCAAATAACAGATGCAATCGAGGCCGATCCCACTGATTTATCAACAATCCACCCAGACACTGATTCTATAGGTCACCAAATCACATGAACATTTTATCTCCTACACATGGAGTTCCAATTCTTCACTTTCAATGATACAGCATTGAAACACTTTCAAAATGCTCTGATTCGGACTGCCTCAACAACAGACCATGCCATGGTAGTTTAAATTTCTTCTTCTGAATCTGCTCGTAAATACGTTTCACTGGCAAAATTACGTATTTTCTACCAAACATCTAATATCAATGAACTGGTGGTGCCCTGAGTTATCCTGAACTTCCTGACACACCCTCCTTAGTCTTTCCCAATGGAGCTGACCTGCCACTTGTAGGAATGTAGTTAACTGTTTACTCCACACTTCTGAGACTAAGTACCATTATTTTGGCTGGCCTGTACTGCAGTAGCTAAATAAGGGCACAGTCCTCACTCCTCGGCCTCTATTTTAATGATGTTGGTTGAGGGTTATTAATTGGCCAGAACAAGAGAACCCTGTTCTTACATTATGTTGGGATTCTTGAGTGTCTGATTGCACTCCCTTCTTCTCACTTCCTGTTGTGATTTCCATGGGATTGTGTCATCAGCAGAGGGTCACAACACTCAACAGTTTGCTGAAGGCAGATGAAGAGGACTGTGCACGCAATTCCCAGAGATGCTGTATGAAAATTACTTTGATAAAGGAGCAAATAAAGTCAAAGATGGACTAGAATTTGAACAGTGCAAATATAGAATCATAGAATCCCTACAGTGTGGAAACAGGCCATTCGGCCCAACAAGTCTACACCACCCCTCCGAAGAGCATACCACCCAGATCCAATTCCCTATCCCTACATTTTCCCATGTCTAACCCACCTAACCTAAATATCCCTGGGCAATTTAGCATGGCCAATCCACCTACTCTGCACATCTTTGGACTGTGGAAGAAAACCAGGGTACCCAGAAGAAACCCACACAGACACAGGGAGAATGTGCAAACTCCACACAGACAGTTGCCCAAGGGTGGAATTGAACCCAGCTCCCTGGTGCTGTGAGGCAGCAGTGCTAACCACTGGCCCCCAAAGGTTGCTTTGATCTTCCCACTGCATATGTTAGACTGTTGAGTGGATTAAGGAGATTGCTGAGATAGGGAGTGGCTGAAACTTGGAAGCGTTTGAAAATGAAGAGAACTTGAAAATTGTGACCTTGCTCAAATGGAAGCTGCTGTAGATCAGTGGGCACAGGAGTGGTGGGAGGTAGAATGTGATGAGAGTTGGAAAAAAAATGTCTTGCAGAGGTTGCAACCTGGGAGCCCTGCCACAGAATCATTGGAATAAGCAAATCTAGAAGTAATAAAACCAAGGGGTTCAGCAGATGAGCTGAGACTGAAGAGGTGATGTATGAAATTATGGAGTTAAAGGTAGGTGGCCTTAGTGATGGCAGCAACATGAAATCAGAAGCTCATCACAGGTTACATACAACTGCGATGCTAACTGTCTGGTTCAATTCCAGGTTATTGTAAGGGAGAGGGATAGAACTGGCGGTTAAGGACCAAGGTTCATGATGGCACATGAAGTCGATCACTTTGTTCTTCCCACTACAGGCAGTCCCCAGGTTGTGAATGGGTTCCGTTCACAAGTCAGTTTGTACGCAAGCTGGGACACAATGCAGGATGATGTAAAGTAAACATTCGCAAGTACAGGAAATGTTCATGTGTTGGTTTCTTTAAAAAGACACCCCTGTATGGGTTCATAGTCATAGGTAGGAGCATTCGTAAATCAGACACCTCCTGTGTTTAGTTGGAAGAAATTTGTGTTCAAGCAGTGTTATTTAACAAGCAGTCTGACAAACAGTAGAGACAATGGAAGCGGGGGGGGTGCGCACGGAACTGGGTTTCATCGGTGTACATGTTAAATCTAATGCTTGGTTTTTGCATTAAGACGCTGAAGAGCACATAGATGAGGTGTAGAAGTGAGCTCTGGATAGATTCTTCAGTGACACCAGAGTTAACAATGTGGGTGCAGGAAGAGGCCAGCGCAGTAGATCCTCTGGCTTCAATCGGAAGTGACAATTAGAACCAGATGAGGGTCGCCCCAGCCAGCTGGACAATACTGGGGAGGGTCTGCAGAGGGTGCGTTCACCATGTCAGAAGCTGCAGACAGGTCAAAGTGGACAAGGAAGGAAATTTTTACCTTTGTCATCATTAAGGATGTCATTTTTGACTGAATCATTGTGGTACTGAGGCAGAAACCTGATTCAAACTCAAAGGTCTGGGATTGGCAAACATAGATTTGAGAGCCAACACATTCAAGGAAAGGGAGGTTGAGATGGGATAGGAGCTTGCAAGAGTTGGGAGAAGGTGGTATGTGGGAATTGCTGGATCATTTTACACCACTTTACACAACAGCACTTTAAGGAGCTGCACATTTGGATCATTCTGCTTGCCTTCAGTTATTTGCTGAATGTTAAGTAACTCAACTGATGTGACAGTCCCCTTGGAAATCTCTACGGGAAGAGGAATGGGGAGTTAACTGTGGCCTGAGAAACCCTACATTATTTTACAATAGGGAACACCTCTGGGTGTTCCATCCTACTATTAACCTCCAACCAACATCATTAAAAAGGATTCTCTAGTCACTATCACGTTTCTGTTTGTGAGATCCTTTTGTGTGTAAACTGGCTGTGCATTTGCAACAGTGACAGAATTTCAGAAACAAAACAGAAATTGCTGGAAAAGCACAGCAGGCCTGACAGCATCTGTGGAAAGAAATCAGAGTTAACGTTTTGGGTCCAGTGACCCTTCCTCAGAATCGCTGGACGCAAAACGTTAACTCTGATTTCTCTCCAAAGATGCTGCCAGACCTGCTGCACTTTTCCAGCAATTTCTGTTTTGTTTCTGATTTCCAGCATCCACAGTTCTTCCGGTTTTTACTAAAGTTCAGAAGTTGTTTTCATTGCCCTAAAGCACTTTGGGATGTCGTAAGATTATGTTGTCCAAAATAAAGTCTATCCTTTGAGCTAACAATATGTTAACTCCCACTGCCACTCCTTTTCAGATGATTGAATCTCCACAAGGTCTCAAATGGTTAAATTAATATTCCATATTTATTACCAGCTTTAAACACTGGATATATACCATGGTGCAAAGTAATGAAAGGTTGGCTTTTAGCTGTAGACATTAGAGCACCATCTCCTCTTTGTCCCCTTCTCCACATTGATAGCAGTATGCTGAGAGCCAGTACATCAATGACCATTGCTGTTTAGAGAGCTCTTTTCAGAAACTTCATTCAGCTGCCCCCTTGATTGTAACTCCACAGCTGGTATCTGAAAATGCAAAAAAGCAGAACTATCCAGCAGATGCTGCTGGGAGTTGCCAGTTAATAAATTAGGTTGTGGGAATTATGATTTGTCTGTTTTCAGTCAGTATATTTTTACCTAGTCTCTTTTTTTGCCCTAGCAACTGCATGCAACTAGCTAACCCCTGCTGTCACCTTCTACTTCACAAAGAAAGTATTTACATTCATTACATTCCCAGGCTGATGAACAGTTTCCCAGAATAGGGGTTGTATTCTGCTGTTTGTCTTTGGATATGGTGATCTGTTAGACTGGCTGTAGAGCAGGTGTAATGCTCCTGCATATTTTATGACGTATTGTAAACCGTTTGAATTCTCAGGAGTGCTTCTGTCACCATCTGTTTTTGAGAACTATTTAAATATTGGATTAATCTCATTAGCAATCTTACTTCCATAACCACAACATCTGCACTGAGGCCATTGCTATGTTAACCTTTGGATGAATGTCCAGTTCAATGTTTATAGCCATAAATGTTACTTTTAGACTAGAACATCTTTGTAGCAGAGTGATTTGCCTACAGGTCATGGTGCTCACTGCTGGATCGGGCATCTAGTGTTTTTGAAGGTCATTTGAAGAGTCCCTGATTTGTCACTCATTGCTGGTTTTCCTGTTTTGGCTGAATTCTGTTTCATCCTCCTCCACTGAGTGTTCTGACTGTCCACCTTTGCTCGTTGTAAATTCTTCCCCACTTTAACTTTGATTTATTTGAAGAACAAAGCCAGTATTTCTGATCTGGTGACAGTAACTCAGAGTAAATGTGTAGAGTACTTTGTGCATGAAGCTTATTGGTGATGGCATTGGATCCCAGGGCAAGATCCACCTAGATCTCCTTTTACCATCTGGGTGGTCTCATGATGCAACAATATTAGTGTTATTGGTAAGCAGAGTAATCAATCTTTCTTGATTGGCCCTCAACAGATCCACAAATTAGGTGAAAGATTTCAGAGTGGTGAGAGATTTCTAAAGTTAGATTTATCATGTCATGACTTAAACGTCTCATTGTGTAGAATTACAGAATCTCGGAGCATACGTCCAAACCATTTTGTCTTTCTTACCTTTGGATCTGCTACATGAGTTAGGTTCGCTGTATTTTTTGCGTCCTCCCAATGAGTCCTCGTCAGTACGTATCTAGTTTTTTTGTGTTACTTTGGAATCTGACTTCTTCAGTTTCTCGATGTATGCCATATCTGTTCTGTATAACTGTGATAAAGTCATTTCTCATTCTCTTATTTGATTTCCCAAAACCCATCAATTTGGAATGACTCTTGTGTATCTCCCTTTAATCTGATCTAAGAAGCATACTTCTTCAATCTTCCTATAAAACCAAACTTCCTGGTAAACTTGGTGTGCACCCTCTCCAAGGCCTTGATATCCTTTTCTGAAGTGTGGTGCTCAAAACTGTGCTCAGTGTTCTTGGAATCCCTACAGTGTGGAAACAGGCTCTTCGGCCCAACAAGTCCACACCAACCCTTAGAACATCCCACCCAGACCCATCCCCCCAACCTAAACATCCCTAAACACTATGGGCAATTTAGCATGGCCAATCCACCTAGCCTGCACATCTTTGGACTGTGGGAGGAAACCGGAGCACCCGGACGAAACCCACGCAGAGACGGGGAGAATGTGCAAACTGCACCGAGGGTGGAATCGAACCCGGGTCCCTGACGCTGTGAGGCAGCCGTGCTAACCGGTAAGCCACCGTGCCGCCCCTAAAGACCACCATTGCACAAAGCAGATTTTAAATAGCACCTGCCATCCCTGTCCATTTTGTCTTTCCAAGTACGTCTGGAGTCTCCAAACCATTCTATTCCTATTACATTTTGTACCGTTTGTAAATTTCAAAAGTGCGTTGCCTATTCTATGATATAAACTGTCTGATTTATATGTTTTTAAATCATTTATTTTAAAGTTGGCTTTTGATTTTTGAGTTAGTTTTCTGTATGTCTGTAGTTAACTAGCTTGTAAGTACTTATGTAGCCACGGTGTTTTTTAACCCATTTCTGAGGGATACTTTGGCAGCTGAATGGTTTTTGTTTCCTTTAGGATTGTAGGAGCTCTCAAGGTCGACAGTAGTTCTCAGGTTTCTGTTAGAAATGTCTGGACTGGGAATTTTTTTTGAAGCTTAGAGAGTTTTATTAAAGTTTTACTTCATTTTGGGCAGCTCTGTGAAGTCCTTGCCTGGCGATGCAGGGGAGAATACAATGAAAGTAGATTACCTAAATTATGGAGTTCATAATATCTAAACACTTCCGGTCTGGGACTAAAACCCTGATGTGGAAGTGCCGGTGTTGGACTGGGAAGGACAAGTCAGAAATCTCACGATACTAGGTTATAGTTCAACAGATTTGTTTGAAAGCACAAGCTTTTGGAGCGTAGCCCCTTCTTCAGGTGAAGTGAGAAAGAAGCACACAGAACACTGAATTTATAAGTAAAAGATCAAAGGGTCACATCACTGATGAGGATGTATTAAACCAACTTAAGATGCTGTTAAATCTTTAATCAGTAAGAAGGTTTTAATTGATTAATATGTACGTGTAAATACCCGAATTTCTTTCAAGTCACTGCCCGAGAGAACTAAATGTTTTATCACTGTAAAGAAGAGGTGACATTTTAGGTCAAATAATACATGTTAGATGTGAGGCCTTCTTTAGAATCTGTTTGTGTTTTGGTTTGGAGTTCGACTGTTTTTGTTTTTAAAGTAAGAATTTACAAAACGCCACATTGACTATCTATAACTTGTGTGCTTTATACCCTGCTTAGGATAAAACTCTGCAGAGGACTTGAAGCTGATTTTGTTATAAACCAGTGTGTGTTATGTCTCGGGATAAGCTATCAAAGGTTCAAGTCTTGGAGTTAATGTCAGAGTTCCCTTAAACCTATTGAGGTATTAAGCGAAAGGGATTCTAGTGTGAATACTATACAGGGTTACTGTTGGGTACTGTACAAAGAATTTTCTCATTTTGGGATGAGTGGGATTAAGTGGGGGAGTTTTAGATAATAGGAAAGATTTAGAGCAATTGTGCTTATTCTACTTTGGGCAGAGGTGACCTTATTGAGGTGTTCAAAATTTTGACAGGGTAAAGGATGTTCTTGTTCCACTAGTTGACATGTCAGTAACAATTTCAAGATTGTCAACAAGAGAGCTAGGGACAAGATGAGGTTGTTGTTGGGGGTGGGGGGTGGGGGGGCGTGGTCATAACCATACCCAACCCCTGATATTTCATAAACGGCAAGAAAAGTAGTGGTCCTAATAACAGTTCCTGGGGATTCCAGTTTGCACATCTATCCAGGCAGTCAAACATTCAATCATTTTACACACAAAAACAGAAAATGCTGGAAATGCTCAGCAGGTCTGGCAGCATCCGTGAAGAAAAAATCAGTTAACATTTCGGGTCCGGTGACCCTTCCTCAGAACCCAAAGGTCACCGGACCCAAAATATTAACTCTGATTTTTTTTCCTTCACAGATGCTACCAGACCTGCTGAGTATTTCCAGCAACTTCTGTTTTTGTTCCTGATTTACAGCATCCGCAGTTCTTTCCGTTTTTATTCAATCATTTTATTTTGAAAATAATACATATTTTGATGAAGTTTTTTATCTTGGCTTCATCCGGACGTCTCTCAAGAATACCAGTTCCAGAGGGTAACAACATTTATGTTGTACGAAAAGTGTGTGCGGATTGGCTGGCAAGCGAACTTTGACCGATAGAGACATTACCATGAAGAATGCACCAGTTAGATGATTGATTGCCAAATTTAAACAAGGCAGGTTGACTCTGGTCAAGGCATTGCCCTGAGAAATTTAAATTGGCTGTGATTTTTAACTTCGTGCTGGAACCTATTTAGCCTTTGCTCATAAGACAATGCCTCCATACTGGGGATCGTCCTGTGAATCTTCTCTGAACCGCCTCCAGGGAAATGGTACCATTCCTTAAGGGGACAAAAACTGCTCACAGTCCTCCAGATGTGGTCTCACCAGTACCTTGTACAGTTGAAATAAGACTTCCTTACTCGTATACTCCAACCCTGCTGAAATAAGGGTCAACATTCCATTAGCCTTCCTGATTACCTGCTACACCTGTGTGCTAGCTTTCTATGTTTCATGTTCAAGTACCATCAAGTCCCGTCATTTTGCAGCATTCTGCAGTTTTTCTCCATTTAAATAAGTCTGTTCTTTTGCTCTTCCTTCCAAAATGAGCAACTTCTCATTTTCCCATATTATACTTCATTTGCCAACTTTTTGCCCTCTTAACCTATTACTACCTCTCTGTAAGCTGTTTGTATTCCTCTTATAACCTACCTTTCCACCTATTTTAGATTCACCTGCAAATTTGGCTACAGTAATTATCTTCCTTCCTCCAAATTATTAATATATATTGTTAACAGTTGTGGTCCCACCACTGATCCCTGTGAGACCCTACTGATTACAGTTTGCCAATCTGAAAATGAACTCCTTATCTCCACTCTGTTTCCTGCCATTGGCCAATTCTCTATCTATACAAATATACTACCTCCATCTTGGTGGTCTCTTATCTTATGACTTAACTTTTTGTGAATTCCAAATGCAGCCATCTACTGGTTCCCCTCTATCCACTCTGGTTCAGACTTCCTCGAAAAATTCTTATAAATCAGCCAGATACAATTTCCCTTTCATGAAGCTGTGCTGACTCTGCTCAATTAGATTGATTTTCAAATATTCTGCTATTGCTTCCTTAATAATTGATTCCAACAGTTTTCTAAAATTAGATGCTAGTCTAATCAGCCAATAATTAACCACTTTTTGCTTCCCTTCCTTTTTGAATAGATGTGTCCCATTGTCACATCTCTAATCCTCTGTTACTTCTCCAGAATCCAGTGATTTTTGAAAAATTATAACCAATGTACCCACTGTCTCTGTAACTACTTCTTTTAGGATCCTATGATTCTGGGCTGGGGCCTTATCTGATTTTTGTCCCATTAGTTTATCCAACGCTACTACTTTCGTGATGAGATGGTTCTTAATTCCTTTCCCCTATTCTTTAATGGGAAATTTGAAGTATCTTCCACCATAAAGTCTGTTACAAAACATCTGTTTACTCCTGTGCCGTTTCTTTTTTCCTCATAACCATTTCCACGGATTCATTTGCTAAGGGGCCTATGTTCACTTTGACCTCTCTCTTCCTTTTTGCATATTTAGTGTGAGTTATTATGTTCCTCGTTAGTTTGTCCTCCCAGTTTATTTTCTCTCTCTCCCTATTATCAATTATCCTTTTAGTCCTCCTTTGCTGAATTCTGAATTCACCCTTTTGCCTTTTCTTTGACTGTTAGGTCACCCAGATCATCCTATATTCGTTACGCAGAATCATCAATGCGGAATGGCTTTGGCCTGAAGTATTTGCACAAGTTTTTCAATATTCCATTTCTCCAATTGCAGGTGAGTAGCTTGGATCATGTTTTGATTTCTTCATTACAGCTGTAGTGTTGGGGCTGGTATGTCACATCATCTATAGGTGCATACTTTTTTCAATTACTAAAACTCATCATGAAATGAGCTAAAGTCCCAAGTACTTTGACATACCAGTGACTATAATTCTCATAGTTTTAACATAGTTATGGAAAAAGGTAGAACAGGTCCACATGTTAAGGTGCTAAACTGGAGCAGGGCCAATTTTGGAGCCATTAAGCAGGATCTAGCTGCGGTCAATTGGGTGAGTCTGTTTGAAGGAAAAGGAATGACTGGCAAATGGGTGGTTTTTAAAAGTGTTATATCAAGAGTCCAGGGACAGTATGGAGATCCGCTCAGAGATCAGCATGGCTGTCTATGTGTGGAGCCACAAGAGATGGGGGAGATTTTTAATGAATATTTCTCCTCGTTTACTGAGGAGAGAATAATGGATGCTAAGGAAATAAAGGAAACAAGTGGGCATACAAATTACTAGAGAGGTGGTGTTTGCGGCCTTAGATCACATTAAGGTGAATAAATCCCCGGGGCCTGATCAAGGGCAGCACGGTGGCTCAGTGGTTAGCACTGCTGCTTCACAGCGCCAGGGACCAGGGTTCGATTCTACCCTCGGGCGACTGTCTGTGTGGAGTTTGCAAACTCTCCCCGTGTCTGCATGAGTTCCCTCCGGGTGCTCCGGTTTCCCCTCTCAGTCCAAAGATGTGCAGGCTAGGTGGATTGGCCATGCCAAATTGCCCGTAGTGTTCAGGGATGTGTAGTTTAGGTGGGTAATAAGGGGATGGGTCTGGGTGGGATCCTCTGAGGGTTGGTTTGGACTTGTTGGGCCAAAGGGCCTGTTTCCACACTAGGCATTCTATGAAGTCCATCCTTGGAGGTTGTGGGAGGCTCGGAAAGAAATTGCAGAGGCCCTTGAGATTTTTGCTTCATCTTTAGCCACTAGTGAAGTTCCAGAAGACTGGAGGATGGCTAATGTTCCATAGTTTAAGAAAGGTAGCAAAGGCAAGTCAGGGAACTACAAGCCAGTAAGACTGACAAGAGAGGATACTGAGGGACAGGATCAGCCAGCATTTGGATTGTCAAGATCCAATTAGGGATAGTCAGCGTGGATTTGTGCGTAGGAAGTCAAGTCTGACAAATCTTTTGGAGTTTTTTGAAGAGGTTAGATGAGGGTAGGGCAGTGAATGTTGTTTCTGTGGACTTTAGTAAGGTCTTTGACAAGGTCCCACAAGGCAGGCAAATCATGAAAGTTAGGTTGCATGGGATCCAGGGAGATCTAGCTAATTGGATTCAAAACTGGTTCGATGGTAGGAAGCGGAGTGATAGTTGAAGGTTGTTTCTCGGACTGGAGGCCTGTGACTAGTGGTGTGCCACAGGGATCGGTGCTGGGACCTTTGTTATTTGTTATTTAGATAAATGATCTGGATGTGAATGTACAAGGCATGCTTAGTAAATTTGTGGAAGATACAAAATTAGGAGGTATCGTTGATAGCGAAGAAGGTTATCAAAAATTACAGAGCGATCTTGATCAGATGGGGAAGTGGGCTGAGGATTGGCAAATGCAATTCAATACAGATAAGTGTGAGGTGTTGTACTTTGGAAAGTCAAACCAAGGTAGGTCTTGTATAGTAAATGGAAAGGCCCTGAGGAGTGTTGTGGAACAGAGAGACCGAGGAGTACAAGTACATAGTTCATCGGACGCGGCATCATAGGTGGACAGGCTGGTGAAGAAGGCATTTAGCATGCTGGCCTTCATCGGTCAAGGCATTGAGTATAGGAGTTGGGATGTTATGTTACAGTTGTGTAAGTCTTTGGTGAGGCCGCAGTTGGGGTATTATGTACAGTTTTGGTCACCCTATTATAGGAAAGACATAGTTAAACTGGAAAATGTGCAAAGAAGATTTATAAGGATTTTGCCAGGACTGGTAGGCCTGAGTTATTGGGAGCGATTGGCCAGGATAGGACTTTATTCCTTGGAACATAGGAGGATGAGGGTGACCTTGTTGAGGTGTATAAGATCATGAGGAGAATAAGTAAGATGAATGCATATAGTCTTTTTCCCAGAGTTGGGGAATTGTAAACAAGAGGGCATAGGTTCGGTGAGGGGAAAAGATTTAAGAAGGACCTGAGGGGCAACTTCTTCACGTAGACAGTGGTGCATATATGGAATGAGCTGCCAGAGAAAGTGGTTGAGGCAGGTACAATAGCAACATTTAAAAAAACATTTGGATAGGTAAATGGATGGGAAGGGTTAAGAGCGATATGGACCAAATGTGGGTAAATGGAACTAGCTGAGTCGGCACCATGGTCAATATGGACCAGTTTGGGCCTGTTTCCATGCTGTGTTACTCTATGACTTTGCAATCTGTTGACTCTGCAATCTGTTGACTCAGTAACATATCTCCATTGTGCACAGCTGGTGAAACATAGACAGTGCATTAGAAAGTGTGGTCTTGCAAAATAGGCAAGATCCAGCTTGCTTTCTGGGTGTCATGAGAGGCTGTAGTGTAAAATAGTTGTACAGTCATAGAGACATACAATACAGAAACAGACCCTTCAGTCCAACTTATCTGCACCAGGCAGACATCCCAATCTGACCTCGTCCTATTTGCCAGCATTTGGCCATATCCCTCTAAACCCTTCCTGTTCATATACCCATCCAGATACCTTCTGAATGTTGTAATAAAATGCCTCCACCACTTCCTCTGGCAGCTCATTACATACAAGCACCACCCTCTGTGGAAAAACTTACTCCTCATCTTTTCCCTCTCACCTTAAACCTGTGCCCACTAGTTGAGCATGTCAGAAGAGAAGAACAGAAGATCAACAATGATCTTCTCAGAGTGTCTGTCTGATTGAGTGGATGGGTGTGAAGGTGTGTAGGCATGTCTGCAGTGTGTGAGTCAGTGTGTGAAGGTGTGTGCATATGTGTGGGAAGGTGTGAAAGTGTATGAACATGTGCAGTGTGCGCGCGCATATTTGTTTGTACTCTACAGAGTGATGCTCCATCTGTGATATTCATAATTTAAGTAATGTGAATAGATAATAGATGAGATACTGGTTTGTGGAATTAGCATGAGTTACAGACCATAAGAAAGAATGGCAAGAATTTGGAGAATGGAGGAAAAGTAAAATAGACATGTAGAATATCCAAATTCCACTAGAAATATTAAGTAATCTTTTTTGAAAGTTCGGCTCATTCTCAGACTTTAGGCCCTGATTTTGCTGCAGAATCATACAGCATGGAAACAGACCCTTCAGACCAACTAGTCCATGCCGACCATGTTCCCAAACCAAACTAGTCCCACTTGCCTCTGTTTGGTCCATTATCCCTCCAAACCTTTCCAAATCATGTACTTATCCAAATGTCTTTTAAATGTTTTAACTGTACCTACATCCACGATTTCTTCTCGCAGTTCATACCACACACTAACCACAATGGGTACAAAAAAGTTGCCTGTCATATCCTTTATAAAACTTTCTCTTTTTACCCTAAAATTATGCCCTCTAGTTTTGAACTCCCCCACTCTAGAAAAAAAGACCTTTGCTATTCACCTTATCTATGTCCATCATGATTTTATAAACCTGTAAAAGGTCACCCTTCAACTTCCTACGCTGCAGTGAAAAAAGTCCCAGCCTATCCAGCCTCCCCTTATAACTCAAACCCTCTACTCCTGGCAACGTTCTGGTAAATCTTTTCTGAACCCCCTCCAGTTTAATAATATCCTTGCAATAGCAGGGCGATCAGAACTGCACACAGTATTCCAGACGAGACCTCTCCAATGTCCTGTACAATTTCAACATGATGTCTCAACCCTTATACTCAAAGGTCTGAGCAATGAAGGGAAGCATGCTAAATACCTTCTTAACCACCCTGTCTACCTGTGACTCAAATTTCAAAGAATTATGTACCCGAGCCCCTAGACTTCTCTGTTGCACAACACTGTCCAGGGCCCTACCATTAAGCAAGATGATAGCACTTGCCACTAACCTGGAAGAAGGCTACCGACAAAAATTTATCAGTGTCTCCATCATGGATTTCTCCTTTCCTGATGTCAGTTTGAATCTGTTGCTATGTACAGGAGTCAAGCAGCAGTAGTGTCATCAAGCAGGGTAAGCAGCCATTCCATTTAATTATTTACACAGATAGCAAAGCAGGAAGCACAGATTGTCCTTCACTTTTAATTACAATTTTACGAGAGTGATGTAAGTTATTGGGATATAAATATAAGATTGAGGTAGAAGCTGATACTGCAGACATTTCATTTTTTAAATTATAATGGAGAAATTGGGCATTATATAAATAATAAAATTAGACTGATGCTTTTTAACAATAATTATGAATTAAGTATGCTGTTAATATCCCAGTCACATCCCCTCCCATCCTTTCAGCAAGTCTGACTGTTTCATTGTCTTTACAATGTGACTAACAGTTTTGAAGGGGCAGGTTCTGGTCAGTTCAGTGATTGCTAATGGATTATCTGAGGAGACTACAGCCCACCTTCTGGATATTTTCTGTTAACTTCATCTAAATGTCCTCCAGAAGTTGCTATCAGTTTTATCGGAATCGTGGTAATATGTATCAGTAGTTTGTGTCATTTCTCGCAATAGAATCTGGGCCATAGACAATTCTACCCAGATTTAAAAGGAACAAACTAATGCTGCAGATCACAGTAGGTCAGGTTAGCTCTCTCTCTATGGATGCTGTCTGACCCAATGTGATCTCCAGCATTTGTTATCTTCAGTACAGATTCCAGCATCTGCAGTAATTTGCTCCTACCTTGGACGGAAGTAAAGTGTTGCCATATGATAATCTAGTATAAGTTTTGCTAGTTGCTTGTTTGCTTCTGCTTATGGAGAGAAAGCCAAGGTTTGCGAATCTTCTTTGACCTCATCAGGCCCTTTTACATTTTTGCAGCCATGTCCATTGTTGGCTGTGTCTATTTCAGTCTTTTGAGTTTGAACCAAGTTAAAATCAAGTAATAAACCTCTTAGATTTTATGCAGTTCTACCCGTTTCAAAGTAAAGTTTTGATTTCAAACCCTGAGTAAGTAGTAGGATGATTAGTTTTATCAGAAACGTTTATCTTGGGAATCAATGAGCAGAAAACTGGATGCTGGAGATGGAGATCTGAAATAAAAACAGAAAATGCTGAAAAACTCAGCAGCATCTGTGGAGTAAGTTAGTGTTTCAGACTGATGGTTAGATGGGAACTGGGCAAACTTAGAGGTGTAAAAGATTTGAGATTGGGTGAGGTGGACTGAGGATAAAGGAAGGGTGAGATAGGGTGGAAGCTGGAGAGATTGGTCCTGTCAGACTAATTCTGTCAGTCAAAGGGAATGAGGACAGGGCAAGAGAGAAGCAATGAGTTTAGAGCAAATGTGCTGCTTACAGACAGCAAAAACAAAAAGCCAAAACATTCATTAAAAAAAGGACATAAAATGAAGGCAGCTTCATGTGAAGTCTAAAAGGCTGGAAGTGCCTAATTGAAAGATGTCCTCAGAATCGGAACAGATGCTCAAATATGTCAACATCAGAGCAGTGGACAGTTAAATGGCAAACCACAGGAAGGTCAAGACAAAGGAAGGTGTCTCACAAAGCAGTCTCCCAATCTGTGTTAGGACTCCCCAGCAAAGAGGAGATTACATTGTGAGCTGTGAGTGTGGAGACTCAACTGAAAGAAGTACAATTAAGCTTTCACTTCACCTCAAAAGAATGAGCCAGGATATCACAACAGGAATGGTCACTTAGATGGCTGAAAGAGAAGAGGACGGTGTGTTTGATAGTGGCATCACTGGAGTTGGAAATGGCAGAGGATGGAGACTGGTAGGATGAAGAAAAGGACAACCCTATCTTAATTCTGAGGAGGAGGGGAATGAATGAGAGTGGAAGAGTAAGAAATAGGTTATTTGTAGTTACGGACCCTGTCATCCATAATTGAGTGCAGGAGGTAGTCTTCAGTTGATATGAAAGGAAGATATGTCAGAAACACTGGTATGGAAGGTTGCACTACCAGAGCAGCTGGGTCCGGGACAGTGAAACTAGGAGAGTGGAATAAAATCCTTGCAGGAAGCAGGGTATGGGGCGGTGTAGTCGAAGTAACTGTGGGAGTCAGTGGCTTAGTCAATATCCTAACCGGAGAAGTCAAGGAAGGAAAGAGTGGGAGATGGACCAGGTGTAGGTGAGCTAATTGCAAGCCAGTTAATGAAATATTCTGATTCAGGTTGAGCAGACTAGTATGTCAATATTCATCATTGTACCAGCACAAGTATTGAGGGTCAGGGTCTGAGTAAGACTGGAACAAGGATGTTCCATGTATCTCATAAAAGACAGGGGTAGATAGGACCCAAAACCCACAATAACACCTTGTACTTGGAGAATCTTCAAGTGGTTTGTCAGAGAACAATTGTAATGTGAAGAGCCTAATATTTGCCCTGTTTCCAGTCGGATCTGATTTTTAAAACAGTGATATTTTATTGATGAGGTCTGGAGAAAATCAGGTTCCGTTGATAACGAAATAAAGAGCTGCACATGCAGGATTTGATACTGGCCACTTCCGTGTAGGCAGATAAATATTTCACAGGTGGTGCAGTTCCTGTTACAGATCGGATATGCAGTGACTCAAACATTGGATAGTCTATTTAAGGTTTTAGCAAAGATTTGTAGCTCGGGTTGTGGGTGAGGTTGTTGACTTGCTCGGTGAGCTGGCTTATTTTTGTTCAGATGTTTCATCACCATGCTAGGTAACAACATGGATAATCTATTCCTTGCTCCACAACACTGAGCTACAAAGGGATGAATTTAGTGCCAATCTTGGAGGCACATTCGTTGGGGGTGGAGGGATGTTGGTCATGCTGTTTGGTATCGAAGGGTGCAGGATGAAGATCCTGTCAACTGCTGATTTGTCGAGTCCCAGGAAGACTTGTAGGCAGTCTTCCCAGCCCTGATGCTGTTGAGGCCTCTAAGTGGGTGATTAATGCCCACTTAAGGACCATTCCCTGTTGCTGCTTATGTTAATTCAGTAGTGGGTGGTGGCTCTGTGGCTTGGGAGTATGGTCTATTGGGTTTGCCAGCAATCTTCCAGAGGATTCTCTTGTTCAAAGGCGCCCACTGCTTGAACAAAAACAGTACTGCAGGAACAGGCCTGTTGGCTCCCTAAGTCTGCACTGACACATTTTGCCCTTCCATACTAAAAAGATCCCTATCCTTCTATTCCCTTCCTATTCATGTATTCGTCCAGGTGCTTCTTGAATGCTGCTATTGTGCCTGCACTATCACCTCTGGCAGTGCGTTTCAGGCACTCGCCACCCTTTGTGTGAAAAATGTGCGTCGCACATCTTTTTTAAACTGCTCCCCCCCCACGACCGCTGCAAGAGGTGCAACATCTGCCCCCACTCCTCCCCTCTGTCCAAGGCCCCAAACAATCCTTCCAGACCCAGCAGAGATTCACCTGCACCTCATCCAACCTGATTTATTGCATCTGTTGCTCCCGATGTGGTCTCCTCTATATTGGGGAGACCAAATGCAGACTTGGGGACCAGTTTGCAGGGCATCTGTGCTCTGCACGCATCAAGTAACGTGACCTTTAGGTTGCCATCTATTTTAATTCCTCTTCCCACTCCCCTGATGATATGTCCACCGTTGGCCACCTCCACTGTCAGAGTGAGGCCAAGCATAAACTGGAGGACCAACACCTGGTATTTCACCTTGGAAGCTTACAGCCCAATGGCCTTAACATTGACTTCACCAGCTTCAAAATCCCCCCACCCGTAAGCCTTATCCTATGTCCAGCCCTCTCCCTGCTGACCTGACCTAACCTGTCCATCTTCCCAGTCAGCTCTCCGCTTTACCCTTCCCACGGACCAATCACAATAACCCCCTACCTGCATCCACCTATCATCATCTCTCCTACCCATCCCCCAACCCCCCCCCCACAGTCATTTCTGGGATTCCCCTCCCACCCCTTCTCCCTCCCATCCGCTCAGTGCTGACAGAGGAGGGTTTTGGCCCAAAA
The DNA here is from genome assembly GCF_021869965.1 of Rhincodon typus. Taxonomy (NCBI): domain Eukaryota; kingdom Metazoa; phylum Chordata; class Chondrichthyes; order Orectolobiformes; family Rhincodontidae; genus Rhincodon; species Rhincodon typus. The sequence goes on from NC_063359.1 coordinate 1,223,973, forward strand.
CGTCAACTTGCCTCCTCCTTGGATGCTGCCTGACCTGCTGTGCTTTTCCAGCCTCTTACCTGTAGACCCTAGCTTCCAGCATCTGCAGTCTTTTTTGTCGCCAAGTCCATGTAGACAACGTAAGCTGCTTTTCCCTCATCAATCATCTTCATCACCCCCTCAAAAAACTTGGCAAGTTAGGGACGCACGATCTCCCCTGCACAAAACCATGCTGTCTATCACTAATATGTCCATTTGCTTCTAAATGCATGTAGATCTTGTCCATGAGAATCTTTTCCAATAATTTCCTTACCACTGACGCGAAGCTCACAGGCCTGCAATTTCCAGGATTATCCTTGTTACCCTTTTTAAACAATGAGACAATTTTGGCTGTTCTCTGCTCCTCTGGGAGTTCATCTGTGACTAAAGAGGATACAAAGAAGTCTGTCAGTGCTCCAGCAATTTGTTCTCTTGCCTCCCTCTGTATTCTGGGATAGATCCCATCAGGACTGGGGGACTTAGCTACCTTAATACTTTTTTAAGATGCACATCACCTCTTCATTTTTATAGCAACTTGGCTTAGAAATTCGACACTCTGTCCTCTAAGATCATTTCCACCAATTCCTCCACTTTCTTGAATATCAACAAGTATTTGTTTAAGACCTAACCTACCTCTTCTGGCTCCACACGTAGATTCCCTCCTTTGTTCTTGAATGGCTCAACCCTTTCCCTGGTTACCCTCTTGCATTTTATATATGTGTAAAAAGCCTTGGGATTCTCCTTAATGCTCTTTGCTAACGACTTTTCATGGCCCCTTTTAGCCCTTCTAATTCCTTGTTTACGTTCTTTCCTACTTCCCTTATCTACATTAAGGGCTCTGTCAGTTACCATCCTCCTAGACCTTATGTATGCTTTCTTTTTCTTTTTGTCCAAGGTCTAATTGAGGGTTCCAGCACTGGGAAGGACAGAGAGCAACAGGGCCTGCTGAAGAGATCAACTCCCATTCCCTCTTCAGTGACCATAAGATAGAGGAGTAAAGTTATGCCATTCAACACATGGAGTCTGCTCCACCATTTGATCATGGCTGACGTTTCTCGAACGCATTCTCCTGCCGTTTCCCTGTATCCATTGATACCCTTGCTAATCAAGAACCTATCTATCTCTGTCTTAAATACACTCAATGACTTGTGCTCTCAGCCCTCTGTGACATTGAGTTCCACAGATTTACCAACCTCTGGCTTAAGAAATTCCTCCTCATCTGAGTTCCAAAAGGTCATCCCTTCACTCTGAGGCTATGCTCTTGGGTCCTAGTCTCTCCTATTAGTGGAAATATCTTCTTTGCATCCACTTTATCTAGGATTCTCAGTATTCTGTAAGTTTCAACCTAATTCTCTTCATTGTGACTGACCTTCTCCCCCATGATCCTGCCGTTGCTTAGCGTTACTACAGAGGTATGAAGGAGAGCCCTGGAGAAGGCCCGAGTGCCCTACCAGGACCAGCAACTGCTCCTGTTGGCATAATTGGTATAAGAACTGCCAGGTGCTGATTAACCAGCAGCTCTCAGAGCAGGATATTGGCTATCCTGATCAAGTGCAGCAATGAAATGTCCCCAGTACAATAGGTGCCTGATGACACCTCCTTATTTACACTCTGTCAGGGCTCCTGGAGATTGAATTATACCACCACCACCCCCCCAGCCATATTCCATAATAATGAGAAGTGGACAATCTTTGAAGAACTATGACATGACCTACAGCAACTATACATTCCTTCCAGGTGCAAGATCGCAAAGAAAGTTAGTGACTGACAAAGGAAGTTGAGGATTATACAAGATTAGAAGAGAGGGCTTATAAAGTGGCCAGAAATAGCAGTAAATCTGAAGATTGGGTGTTTTTTAGAATACAGCAAATGAGGACCAAGAAACTGATAAAGGGAGAATAGGACATCAATGCAATCTGGCCCAAATAAACAAAAGATTGTAGAGGCACCATTTGGCTGTAATTAATGTGTCCATTACAAGCACAGTCAAAATTTATTATGGAGAATGGAGAAATTATTACTTTGTGACTCTTTTCTTGAGGGAAGATGCATAAAATCTCTCAGAACTAAAAATCCAAGTGGCTGGGAACGAGAAGTTGAAGGAAGTCAGTATTAGAAGATTGTACTGGAGAAATAATGACACTGAAAGTTGATATTAAAAAAAAACTGCAGCACCTGATGGTCTATATCAGAATGTTAAAGGAGGTGGTATTAGAGATAGTGAATGCATTGGCCATTATCTTCCCATTGTCTGGCATTGCCTGGCCCCTGACCTCTATTGCTGATTCAATCAACAATTGTGATTGTTGATTGGCCATTGGCCATTGTGATAATGGCCTGACAACCTGGTTCTTGCAATGTCAATGATAAATTCTCCAATAACAGCCCTGCAGTCTTTGACTGTCAGTCAGCCATGTTCTCTCTACAAATACCATTAGGATCAGCACTGCTGGGGTTAACATGTCAGAAAAGATGAAGGGTCTAGGCCCGAAACATCAGCCTTCCTGCTCCTATGATGCTGCTTGGCCTGCTGTGTTCATCCAGCTCTACACCTTGTTATCTCAGATTTTCCAGCATCTGCAGTTCCTACTATCTCTGATGGATTTGATCACTGGCAGGTTTGACTTTAAGTTGACAGTTAAACTGTGACTCCTCTTTAATATTGAATGAGAGCAGTTTCATGTATCGTTGATGGTACTGATATATAGTGTTCTGGAGTTCTGATAAACACTGCCCTATATCACTGCCTTGGGACTCGGACCATTCTGATCCGGTGCTAATAATAGCTTCTGCCTTTGTATTCCCTCTCTCAACAAGCATGGGGAAAAAACAGACCTATTATTCTACATTGAGTGAAAACTGCTTTACAACGCTGGGGTCATGTTATCATTCCACTGTTTGTATTCGAGTATTTGGCAAAGTCGAATGAAGGAGCCTGTTGTGCTTTTTTTTAATGTTTCCATGATAAGTTTCAGATGACAATATCCTACATATTTTGTCCTAATAAATAATTTAAAATCTTTCTGGCTTTTCTGCTTAAGAATTGGGGCCAAGACACACACATGCACGCATGATTTCTCTCACTCTTGCACACTTGCATGGTCACTTGCATGCACACGCTGTTGTGCGTATGAATTCTCTTGCGCACTCATTCTCACACACAGTTGTGCACACATATGCACGCACACTCACTCAAATACTCATTTTCTCATTCTCTTTTCCATTGTCTCTCATGTTCTCTCTCTCTCTCTCTCTCACACATGCCCCCTCTCCCACGCACATCCTCTCACTCCCTCTCACACACATGTATGTTTCAGTATGATCATCATGCAACTTGTCAGGAAGGGTTGGCTGGGGGAAAGATTGTCCCTTGTGTTGCATGAGGAATGGTTATCCTACTGACGTTAGGAGGTTGGTAATGGTATCTTACTGTCAAGTGAGGATAAAACCATTCATTAATTTCATTATTTAAAGTTCTGAAGAAAGGTACCATTTCACATCATGCATTGCATGCCTGTGTCATTTGTTATGATCCCAACTGATCTTATTATTGAACAAGTCAGATCCCAGTCTGAAATGTGGCTTGATGGATTAAATTCTATCTTGTTTTAGTTTTGACAAGGTGGTATCTCACTGAAACTTAATGTCACAATGTTGCAGATTTGTTTTTAAACAATAAAATGAAGGTTTATTTAGCAAAGGAAATGAAGATAAAATACAATAAAGTAGTCTATTGACTTGTAATAACCAACTTAAATATTTGCAATATGTGGTTAAATATGATCCAATTAATTCTTAAAACAGAGATAGTAGGAACTGCAGATGCTGGGAAATCTGAGATAACAAGGTGTAGAGCTGGATGAACACAGCAGGCCAAGCAGCATCATAGGAGCAGGAAGGCTGACGTTTCGGGCCTAGACCCTTCATCAGA
>NC_063359.1:1228321-1228921 GCF_021869965.1 Rhincodon typus
ATTTTCTGATGAAGGGTCTAGGCCCGAAACGTCAGCCTTCCTGCTCCTATGATGCTGCTTGGCCTGCTGTGTTCATCCAGCTCTACACCTTGTTATCTCTAATTCTTAAAACAGTTGTTTTTGGATCCCAAAGCATACCTGTCTGGTACTAATGCTAGAAAATCCCTTTCTCTAACAACTCAATGGGTTTAATTTGACCTCAGCTTCCAGAGGAAAACCTGGTAGCTTCTTTTTGGAGCTATGATACACCTGAGCTTAAATATTTCCAGCTTCAAATAACCTCTTCAGCATTTTATTCAAACACGCCTGTCTGCAGTTATCAGTATTTCCTTTGTCTAATATTAACAAATCAGACTTACTTCTCCCTTTCTTGGGAGAAGCACTAAGCATGTAAACTTCTGCACAAATTACCTAAAGCTTAAACAAAAAGAAGTTCTAACAGAAGTTTTGAAGCACAATTGTTTACCTTGTTAGGTTGTACGCCCTCCTAAGGTAAATAAAAACCCATTCGTTCTGAAGACTAGCCCTGTCAAACTGTATACTAATAAAAATGAGCAAAGAGTGACAACATAGAGAGTATGAGATTCAAACAGAGTATGG